>NW_015177058.1:362062-373931 GCF_001447785.1 Gekko japonicus
CTTCCAAATACTGAATGACTTAAATCTGCTGAGTCTCTTCATGCTAGACAGCAGTTACTTTTCCACCAGGTGTCCATCTTTACTTCTTCTTCCTCTTTTTTTAAAAGGTTATTTCCAATGTTCCCTCTAAGCTGTGGAGTCTTGTGAGCAAAAATTCTCCTTGGTGAGCGACTGGCATGAAAGTTGTGAGCGAGCGATTTGGCTGCTGCGTAAATTAGTTTGCTCTGGAGCCGCCCTTCCTGAGCTAAGACAAAAATGTGTAAGCCGGAGGCTAAAAAACTGTGAGCTAGCTCACACTCACTCAGCTTAGAGGGAACACTGGTTATTTCCATTCAAAACAAACAAACAAACATTGCAACTATACAATTATAGGCTCATCCCGTCCCATATATAAACCTTACTTAAACATATGTTAAAGTCTATACTCCTCTTGAAATGCCATACGTTGCCAGCTAACAAGTTCTGCAAGAGTTCCAGTGATGGATGTCAAATGCAAACGGCCATCGCATGCCATGTATTTTGTAATAACATGTAGGAACCTCCAGATGGGCACGTCTGGTGTCTCCAGTATTTTCGGAACTAGCAATGTCTTGCCGATCTGGTACTCTGCTGGTTAGGAAGGTACAGTGGGTGGATATGGTTCTGTATTAGATGGAGAAGAAAAGCCACACTTCCTAGACTGGGGGGGGGGGGAATAGCCTCAAACGCTGTCCTTATTTTCCCCCGTCTATAATTCTCAGAGGGATAACTAACAGTTACTTTTCAGCTGGTACGGTGCAGTTTATTTAACAGTCTGTCTTAGCAAGCGGCCTTGCTCTCAATGGACTTCTTGATGCGGGCCTCTCTCTATATTGTATAAAGGCACCCATTAAAACAACTGAGTCATTATATCCCTCGCCACATTGTGAACAAGCCATTCTCTTAGCCACGCATGCCTCTGCACACTTTCTACATAAACAGCACACTGCACTCACTCCTCCTTTTTCACTCTCTTTCTCTCTATATATACTTCACAAGCACTTCAACCCCCAGCATGAATGGCTGCAGTGTGCCAGGCAGGTTTTTCACAGCTGCTCTCAAAATGTTTGGAGAAAAAGAGGGTGTGGAGGAGAAAATAAAGATGCCCTTCAAGCCTCTCTCTGTCACTGTCTCTCTTTCTTGGACTTTGTGCCTCCCCAGAACAACAGGAATAAATGATGCAGGAGGAACCGTCAGTGCGGAAATAAATCACAACCCTTTGGTGTGGCTGTTGCACTCTTAGCAAACAAAATCACCTTCTTCCCATTTTGCTCTTCGGAGGAAAACATTCTCGAGACAATTAGCAGAACTGTTACTGTGCCAGAGAAGGGCTGGAGACAGGAATCAATAAACTTCATGCATTTGTCATATGTTTAAAATGTATTTACTTACACACACACAGAGAGAGAGAGAGAAAGAGACAGAGAGAGGAGGAGGAGGAAGAGGAGGAGACTGGATTTATACTCTGCCCTTCACTCGGAGTCTCAGAGCGGCTTACAAACTCCTTTCCTTTCCACAACAGGCACCCTGTGAGGTACGTGGGGCTGAGAGAGCTCTTTCCAGAACTTTCCTTGAGAGAACAGCTCTGACAGAACTATGGCTTGGCCAAGGTCATCCAGCAGCTGCGAGTGGAAGAGTGGGGAATCAAACCTGGTTCTCCCAGATTAGAGTCCGCGCACTTAACCACTACACCAAACTGGCTCTGGAAGGAGGACTGGAAGACCACTTCACACGTTCTGGGTTTTCTTTTTAAAAAAACATGGTGAACTTTGGACTCTCAGGAACGTGGGAAGTGTAGAATCCACTGCAAAGGACCTGTTTTCTGCAAATGGGCATTTGCATAGAACATAGAAAGGGTGAGATGGTTAGACAGTGTCATAGATGCAACAAACATGAAATTGAGCAAACTTCAGAGGACGGCGGAAGACAGGAAGGCCTGGCGGGATCTGGTCCATGGGGTCGCGAAGAGTCGGACTCGACTGTGCGACTGAAGAACAACAATAGAACATCAATGTTCACTAGTGAGACTTGAACTCATGACTGGAGACAACATCCTCGATTCCAAATCAGTGTCCATATTTCAGAATGAAAAGCACCTATGGTCACAACACTGTCACAGTGCACACCTTCTGGGTTCTGTTTTATGTGTTTCATGCTGTCACACACACACACACACCCTTTCCTTTTGCCTTGCAGATGTCTCATTTCCTCCCACATCTGGTTCATACAGAATCTTGGATTGGTGCCTCTGCATTGCCCTCGAGCCAGTGCACTGGACAAACATCCTTGGCTTTTCACAGCATCGGTGCGATATTCCCTGCACCTGATTTTCCCTTTTTTCGTGCATAGCAGACTGAAAGAAATGCATTCCTGGCTGGAACCTCACAATCTATAAAGGGCTGTTTTAAAGAGGGACATTAACAGACCGCAGAAGCTAAGCAACTTTGACAGTGAAAGGTTGTTAACTATCCAAATAACGTGTGGCAGGAGACACTCGTCAGGACAGAAGAGCTGCAGTCCGTCTCTTGTCATTGTTTTGCCCCCCCCCCCCCAGCACCAGTTAAACACCAATTTTAGTTCACGGAGGTCAAGAGGGCAGAACCTTTGTCTTTAAAAAAAGCAGCTCTCTCTGTTTGTCAGAGGAGAACAAACGCACAACTTGTTTTAATCAAGCTCGGGGAAGAGAAGTCCTTGACAAAGCCCCTTGGAGTCGGCCTGCTTTCGTTCACACTCAGCACTTCGATACCCCACAGGGTCCAGCTCCACACCAAGAGACTGCCGCTCTGTGCTTTGAGATTTCCAGTGCTGCGAGACACATAGATGGCATTATGTTTAGCTGGCCCCAGATCTCGGGGCATAATATTTTTTTAGCACTGGACTAAATATTTTTAACATATGCAAACATGCATGACTGAAGCAGCTCCAGGATCCAGGAGCAGAGAGGCTGGTGGGCATTCAGGACGGAACAATGTCACCTTTCTCCTCCCGATGCGGCGCGTCCCTTCTGAGATGATAAACTTTGGCACTCGCAAGAAAGCCAGGAGGGGAAGCGAGGAAGGTTTTTCAGGCTAACTTTATAACAAAATGCGCTGTCGGGGGTGGTGGGGGTGGGGGGAGAGACAGCATTCCTACAAGTTGTGGGTGGGGGGTGGGGAAGGTGCATTTTGACCAGATTCCAAGAGTGCCAGAGAGGTGCCAGTTTGAAGAAATGGAACAGAAAATCCTGCATAAACAAAAAGGTGCCAGTTTGAGGAAATGGAACAGAAAATCTTCCTGCACATAAGTAAACCAGCTGTCAGGCCAGGCACAGCGCTGGTCGGTAAGCAAATGATGTCTGCCGCTTGACCCTTGATACCCCCACAGCTAAAAGGAGCGAAGGTTGCGGGACGGGAAAGACATCTGCTGGAGACCCTGGAGAGTTGCTGCAGGGCAGATGGAACCTGGGCTCTGTGTGTGTATGTGACCGCAGTCACCCCCAAGCTCTGAATACTAGTCCTGGGCCCCGGTCACACTGCAAAGTTGCCATGGGAGAGGCACGGGAGTCCCGTGGATTTTCCGGGCGTGATCACACCCCAACATCTGGGAAGCGCAGTGCTCCCGTGGCGAACCCGCGGCTCCCCGCCGAAGGAGCGGATTAAAAAACTAGTACTTACGAGGTACTAGTTTCCGGAAACTGTGGGCTAAGGGCGGGCGTCTGATCGCGTTTCTGGTGGACTTACGTGGCATCCGGCGCCCGTCTCCGCAGGTTGCGCTATAGCGCCCAACAGCGCATGCGCACAAAGAGCGATTGCTAGTGCGATCGCGTGGCGCGGCTTCTGTGCCGCACTGCAGGATACCCATCTGGTCGGCATCTCCCCCCTAACCACGGGACCTCGACCGGGACGTGTGCTCGGGTGGCCGCGTGTTAGTTTCCTCCGGGGCAATTAGCCACGCCTCCCCCCCGGCGATATCCGGCCCGTGTGACTGAGGCCCTGATCCTTGTGCACCGGTCTGTTCCACACAGTCAGAGAAAACAAAAGTACGGTCTTATGTGCAGCCTGGTGGGGATCTGCAGAGGGAGGAGGGAATTAGTGGGAATTGGCACCTTATATATGACAGAAGTCTAATAAAGGGCCAGTATTAAAAACCTAGTTGAAAATTATAATATACAAAAATACATGTGTTTATTAGAAAGACAGTTTAAAGCATACAATAATAATAAGAAGAGATTGGATTTATACCCTGCCCTTCACTACCCAAAGGAGTCTCAGAGCGGCGCACAAGCTCCTTTCCCTTCCCCTCCCCACAACAGACACCCTGTGAGGTGGGTAGGGCTGAGAGTGCTCTTGACAGAAACTGCTCTTTTCCAAGAACAGCTCTTATCAGAACTATGGCTTGCCCAAGGTCGTCCAGCTAGGTGCAAGTGGAGGAGTGGGGAATCAAACCCGGTTCTCCCAGATTAGAGTCCGCGCACTTAACCACTACACCAAACTGGCCCAATGAAAGCCTCGTAAAAAAGTTAAGGTGGCCTAAACACAAGGTCCAATACACATGACCTGACACTTGCTTGAGGACCCCCTAGCTCTGACTTAGAAAGCCACACAGGTGCTTTCTGGACCTAAATTGGAAGATGTTCTAATTCAGCAGCTGTGCATTTGGCACCAGACTGCTGCATTTGGCACCAGATGACTTTCATCTTTTGAGGCCTCACAGACATTTTTGTCTTGTGTCTTTATATCTTGCTGCTTAACCTTCCTTTCCTTGGTCCAATATTCACTTCTCGGTTACCTTATTGTAATATGTATTAAAGTTACATGTACCTCAATATTGTTTGACCTCTGAAGAAGAAGGCCCCCAATATGGCGGAAACACGTCAGGTCACTGGTATTGGCCCTTGCGTTCAGGTCACTTGCACTTTGTAACGAGGCTTTCACAGGGCCCTTATATGTTTTTAACCGTCTTTCTAATAAATACATGTATTTTTGTATATTATAAGTTTACACTAGGTTTTTAGTATTGCCCCTTCATTAGACTTCTTTCTTACCCTCGTGGTTCTTGATTCCAGTTTTTGGGTCAAGTTTGTTTTCCACTCCTTGTGTCTTACTACCATATATATGACTACAGGCATCTTGTTTTAAATGAAAAAGAGCATCAGACTGAACAACATTGTGCCTGAGGGACCAAAAATCATAACCAGCCTATGTATGTTCACAGCTGTATCTGCACAAACACACGCAGGATCTAGGCCTGAACATGAACATCTGCAATGCGATTTCCATCCTACTATCTCTGACCTGACCGGATGTGCAGGGCCGGCTCACCCACTAGGCGAACTAGGCATTCGCCTAGAGCGCAGGGCCCTGGATGGGGTGCCAAACTGTGCCTCCCCCCCCGCCAGAAGCCCGTGTGCTATTGATGCTCCCAGCCACATGGCATGGGGGGTGCAAAAGGGGAGCGCAAGGCCACCTCGCCTTCCCCCTCCACCTGGGGTCGGCTTTTGTAAATCCAAATGTGGGGTGTTTTGGTTTGGGTGCCCGGAAACCTTGCCGCCGCCTCCTCGCTCGCCTAAAGGGGGAGAGAAGTAGGACTTCCTTCTCTCCAGGCTCTGCCTGGAGGTTGGCAACCCCATAATTGGGTGCACGGGGGCGTCAGAAGGTAGCCCCACCTAGGGTGCAAAAAACCCTCAGGCCGGCCCTGCGGATGTGGGTTTTGATGCAGGTGCCACCAGAGCAGACGCGCACAGCTAGAGTTCAGTGAGGTCCAGCGGCACCTTAGAGGCTCACAAAGTGCATGGCCTCCTGTGAGCGAGAACGGAGGACAAAAGTCATTCCAGGCATGAACGGGCCAGTTTTAGGATCTGCCATCAGTAGCTTTTCTCTGCCTAACTACAGCATAATTTTGGGTCAGCCCATCTGTCTCATCATGGAGGGGTCCTGAGACAGTCAAGGGACTTTCACTTCTCCATCATGTCTGGGTTGGCTCCAACGGAAAGTCCTGTCTAGCTCTCAATTACCACTGGTGAGTCCAGAGGGAGAAAGGGGGCCAGCTTTTCATGTTGCCTGGTTCAAGATCTCATTCAGGATCTCTCCAGACACACATACCCTGAGCTCTTTTTTAATGATACAGTAAGATCATGAGAAGAGCCCTGCTGGATCAGACCAGGGCTCCATCTAGTCCCGCATCCTGTCTCACACAGTGGCCAACCCGTTCCTCTGGAGGGCCAGCAACAAGGCAGAGAGGCCGAGGCCTTCTCCTGAGAAGAACATCAGAAGAGCCCTGCTAGATCAGACCAGGGGTCTGCTGGATCAGACCAGGGGTCCATCTAGTCCTGCATCCTGTCTCACACAGTGGCCAGCCAGCTCCTCTGGAAAGCCAACAACAGGGCAGAGAGGCCAATGCCTTCCCCTAATGTTGCCTCCTGGCTCTGGGATTCAGAGGATTAGTGCCTCTGAACGTGGAGGTTCCCATCAGTCACCATGGCTTGTAGCCGCTGATAGACTTGTCCTCCATGAATCTGTCTAATCTCCTTTTAAAGCTGTTTATTCCTGTGGCCATCACTACATCCTCTGGGAGCGAATTCCACATTTTAATTCACATTTTTCTCAGTGGTTATAACTGCCTACCTGTACTAATTTGGGGAGCCAGCTATTGGAATAGAAATGCAATGGATCAATAAATAAAGCCAAAGGTGCCTGCTCTTCTGGGCAACTTGGCCACAAAAGGTCATATCTGAAAGATCAGAGAATGCTACGATATATATATATATAGCCTGCCCACAGTGCTTGGCGTGGCTTCGTGCCTCCTGTCTGTGGAGACTGGGAGTATGCAGCACTGGAAAGAAAGGCAGACGTGCAGGCCGGATTCTGCACCTCAGCTAATCCTGTGGTTCCCTCTGCTCCTCTTCAGAAATGCCGCAGGTCCGCAGGACTGTGCCATAAAGGCTCATACAAGGACAAAGCAATGCACGCCTTAATTAGAAGCAAGCAGGGGAAGAGTCGCTAGAGGGACTGTGAGCAGAATGAAGATGAGCGTCAGCTTCCAACCTCCTCTATCCTTTTCATCACACCTCCAGTGACGGAATTTTTGCACAACTGTTTGGCCACAGCACACCATGAAAAATGAAAGAAGTCCTTTTCTCCCTTTCTCGCAATACAAGAACTCATGGGCACGCCATGAAATTGCTGAGCAGTCAGGTTAGAACGGATAAAAGGAAGTCCTTCTTCACCCAAAGAGTGATTAACACATGGAACTGGATGGGCCATGGCCTGATCCAACATTGGCTTCTCTTATGTTCGTATAAGAGGCAATGGGATAAACATATGGAGCGGAGGTCCATCAGTGGCTATTAGCCGCAAGGTATAGATAGGAACTCTCAGTCTGGGGCAAGTGATGCTCTGTATTCTTGGTGCTTGGGGGGGGGGCAACAGTGGGAGCGCTTCTGGTGTCCTGGCCCCACCGGTGGACCTCCTGGTGGCACCTGGTATTTTTGGCCACTGTGTGACAGAGTGTTGGACTGGATGGGCCACTGGCCTGATCCAACATTGGCTTCTCTTATGTTCTTATGAACTACACTAGAGAAAAGGAGCCTCGTGAGTTAGCTCAGGCCCTTTGGTGTACAGGCCCTTCCCTTGAAACCCGATGAGCTAAAAACACCCTCTGGCCGGGGAAACCCTCTTGGTCGGCAACCCGATTCGACAAAACTTTCGTTTTCCAGGCCAAGCATGCTTTGCATCTCCAGAGCCAACACACTTCTTTAACTTGTCAGAGAGATAAAGGATGCTTACAGATGATTTACATGGACAGCTACGTTGATGGATACTTCCAAACACCTTCTCATCCGGTCCCAACCTGGAGAAGAAGTAGGGGACCACCTCAGAGGCAACATCCCAGCAGCGAAATCTACAAGGGTGACATGATTTTGCAGCCCAGCCTGTTGCTCCCTGCAGGCTGGTGTGCACCGAAGGACATGTTTACTGCCCGCAGCTATGCCAGGAATGTTGCCTTCTACGTCCCTTGCCAGCACTTTGTCTACCGCAACAGGAGAAGGCGCCCCTGGCAATTCTGCTCCATCCTCGCATGCGGCCAGGTCAGATGCTGCCTAAGCACCCGCATTACTGATTTGTATCACTGTGGCTTCAGGTGTCGGATGGCGTCAATGTTGCCCATCAAAGTCTCCCCCGAGTGAACTCGCGGAGGCCTGCCACTGGGGCCGATAACAGCCGAGACAATCGGCCATTGATTTAGGTTGGAGGGGGGCACCCAGCCGCAGGATCTCTGGACTGGGAACAACAAGTAAGACACCGATTTTTAAAACAATTTTAACAGTTAAGACATGGGGAGGCCAACAGGGACCAGGAAGGTGATTTTCCCCTTATTGTGGCCATAACAGGAGATCCTGGTGGGACCCACAAGTCAGCATAAGGAGTCAGCGGCAAGAACAGAAAGACATTTGAGGAAAGAAGACAATCTTGGGGGACTCGTTTGTGTGAACAAACCGTGTCTTCATTACTTCATGGAGACCAAGCCCTACAAGGAAAGGCGGAGGGACTTGGGAATGTTCAGCCTGGAGAAGAGGAGGTCGAGGGGGGACAGGATGGCTCTCTTGAAGTATTTGAAGGGCTGTCACTTAGAGGAGGCCAGGGAGCGGTTCTTGTGGGCAGCAGAATGGGTTTAAATTAAGGGCGGGAAGGTTGGATACTAGGAAAAACTTTTTGACAGTCAGAGTTGTGCAACAGTGGAATTGGCTGCCTAGGGAAGTGGTGAGCTCCCCCTCACTGACATTCTTCAAGCAGTGTCTGGATAAACACTTGAGGATAAACCCTTGTCAGGGATGCGGTAGACTGATCCTGCATTGAGCAGGGGGTGGGACTAGACGGCCTGTATTGCTCCTTCCAACTCTGTGATTCTATGATTCTACCTGCAAATGATAACCATTGTCCAGAAACTGAAAGCGGGCTTCTGGGCTCACATACAAGCAAAAGGCAGCAAGGCAAACTCTCAGGATGTACAGCGGCATCAGGAGTGCCAAAAAGGCAGCACACGAAGAATCCTTTTTGGGTCTGCTGGCTTACATGGTGGGCTTGGAAAACCCACTGCCATCTACGAAGGTGAGCCAGCTTTGATGTGGGCAACTGCCTCTAAGCCAACCCAACCTCACAGGATTGTTGTGAATTTAAACATGCCACTTTGGATCAGACCAGTGAGGATCCATCTAGTCCTGCGTCCTGTCTCACACAGTGGCCAAACAGTTCTTCTGGAGGGCCAACAACAGGGCAGAGAGGCCGAGGCCTTCATAAGGACATCAGAAGAGCCTTGCTGGATCAGACCAGTTACTCCCGGATGGTATTAATTACAATGATAAATATGTAATACTATATACAATAACAGCAGCAAGGATTTTATGGGCAAAATATTGGAAACAAGATGTCACTCCAAAACAAGAGGAAGTGATAGAAAAACTGATGGAAGAAATAGAAGTAGACAAGCTGAATCTAATTTTACAGGGGAAATATGAAGAACTTTTTGAAGAGAGATGGGTGGGGCTGTATAAATGGTTCGAAAATGTATAAATGACTCGAAGGTGTATGTATACTAGAGAACTAAAGATGTATAAAAACCAATAAATAAAACGTTAAAAAAAAAGAACACACACACAAACAATTCCTTTAATGGCATTTAATGGCTGGATCAGACCAGGGTGGGTCCCTCTAGTCCAGCATCCTGTCTCACCCAGTGGCCAACTAGTTTCTCTAGAGGGCCAAAAGACAGGGGCCCCACTGATAGACTTATCGTCCATGAATTTATCTAATCTCCTGTTAGAGCTGTTTCTTCCTGTGGCCATCACTAAATCCTCTGGCAGTGAATTCCACGTTTTGATTCCTCCCTGTCTAAAGAAATCTTTCCTTTTGTCCGTCCTGGATTGTGTCTGCTCAAGACAGTCACATCAAAGAAGAAGAAGAGATTGGATTTCTACCCCGCCCTTCACTACCCAAAGGAGTCTCAGAGCGGCTCACAAACTCTTTTCCCTTCCCCTCCCCACAACAGACACCCTGTGAGGTAGGTGGGGCTGAGAGAGCTCTTGACAGAAACTGCTCTTTTTCAAGTACAGCTCTTATCAGAAGTACGGCTTGCCCAAGGTCATCCAGCCAGGTGCAAGTGGAGGAGTGGGGAATCAAACCCGGTTCTCCCAGATTAGAGTCCGCGCACTTAACCACTACACCAAACTGGCTCAAGGCTACTATCAGCCCACGGTGCTCTAGCCCTTGAATCACAAAGTAAAATTTGGACAGGTTCAGAGGAGGGCAAGGGAGATGGTTAGAGGTCTATGAAAAAAGATGGGATTTAAAATGCTTAGACTAGCGAAGAGAAGATGGATGTGTCTGTGTCAGTAGTCTTCAAACGCCTGATGGCCTTTCACACTGAAAAGGGCAAGCATTTTTTTCTCTGTTGCTCCAGGAGGCAAAACCAGATCTAATGGGAAAGGAAACGGAACATTAAGAGAAATGTCCTACCTATGAAAGAAGTTTGACAATGGAGCCAAACATGGGGCTGCCTTTGTCGTTGATCCGGAAGCTGCAGCTGGTGCAGAATGCGGCAGCCAGGCTGCTGATGGGCCTCCCTAAATGGGGCCATATCAGACCTGGGCTGAAGGCACTGCACTGGCTGCCAATAGCGTACCGGATCCGCTTCAAAGTGCTGGTACTTACCTTTAAAGCCCTAACCCTCCCTCTTCTCCTGCCTCCTCCTGGCTGAATGAGGGCTGGAAGCGGGGCGGCCGGAAGCAGGGGGCGGGGCTTCGTCATGTGCCCCGCCCCCTGCACCTCACCCGGGGGAACTGCGTTCCCCCGCGTTCCCCCCCGAAATGACCTCTGGAGCCAATTATCTGAGGGGGCTTCTCCCTTGCCAGAGGTCTCCAAGAAGGGGCTGGGCATTTAACAGGATGTGCTAACTCTGGGTTTACTACACCAAGCATGGGGGTGGACTAGATGTCCTCTAAGGAACCTTCCCCCACTATGACTGTTAATTGCCCAATTCTTTCCAGATGGAGGCAGTGCAGGGCACTCCTGAGAGGTCCTTGCCCACAACTCAGACATGTGCACCATGCTCCCTAATTATCACAGCTACGTTTTCTTTGAGCTATATGCACCCAAATATCTCCTAGTTTACTCTGTTTCCTTGTACAGAAAAAGCCCCAGGAAATGCGGGACAAAGTGCTGTTGCCCTCAGCCTTGCAAGCTCTTCGGTGTGCAACTTCCAGTGACTCAGGTGCACCCCTGGTCAGCCCCCTTTCTGCCCCCCCCCCCCCCCCCCCCGGAATTGTCACTCGAAAAACAGAACAATACGTTTACTCCTGCTCTTTTGCTTAGCCACAATTTTCTGTCTGGTTCCAGGTCTGTTGTGGCTATTTCTTTGCGGAGGAGAAAAGCATGCGATTAAACTCAGTCATTTTCCTTTCCAGGCAAGAGACTCACTCTGACTCAAAAGTCCACTGCCAGAACCTGATTTGGAAAGGCGGAAAAAAACCTTAACTCATCCTTTCACACATTCCAAACTTTCAGTGGAGGAATAACCCCTAATCCATCATATGCAATGGTTTTTGGAGCGCATCAGGAGCCCTGCCCTACAATTTTAAAAGAGGACATTTTATTTAGAATTCTCTACGTGATGTTTACAGTGCAGAGTCCTGGCTGCGTAGCACTAAAAGAATTTGGGCTAACACAGGAGCCCAGAAGATAGCCAATTTGGAAAGGTTGCAAAGACCCACCAGACACAGCCACCTGGATATGTTAAGCATCACACAGACATATTTAGGAGCTGGTAGAGTCCGGGACTTTTCAGTTTAGAAAAGAGACAACTAAGCGGGGGGGGACTA
>NW_015177058.1:374425-425629 GCF_001447785.1 Gekko japonicus
GGGCCAGGGGGACGTCGTCAACTTACCTGGCTGCTTCTTGCTCTGACTGAGGGCTGCTGGGAGCAGGGGGTGGGGCTTGTTGCATGTGCCCGCCCCCTGGGCTCTTTACTGCCGGAGCTCTGCTCCTGTGCGCTCCTGCAGGAAATGACCCCTGAGATCCATGGAGGAGAGATCTATCAGTGGCCACGACTCATGGTGACTAAATGGAACCTCCACATTCAGGCTGCGGTGATACAGGCCAGTTGAAGCGGAGGGGGAGCGAGGCTATTCCCTCCAGAGGAATTTGACACGCAGTTGCGACTCGAGATCACGATGGAGGAGAGATCTATCAGTGGCCACGACTCATGGTGACTAAATGGAACCTCCACATTCAGGCTGCGGTGACACAGGCCAGTTGAAGCGGAGGGGGAGCAGGGCTATTCCCTCCAGAGGAATTTGACACGCAGTTGCGACTCGCGATCACGCAGCCCTTCGAAGCCGTGGGCGCAGCCTGTCACTGTGTGATCAGACGCAACTGTGGGAGAGTCGGGGTTTTTTTGCCGTTTGTTTCCAATGCGCTTAAACGAGGACTCGGATCTCCGCACTGAGGGCCCCCTATGGAGCAGGCGATGATGTGCATACTGCGAAGGGGGGGGGGGACACGGCATAGAGTCAGGATGGCCTGATCAGACCATCCCGACAGCATGAGAGAGTGCTTGAGTGATCAGACAGGGGGAAGTCCGCACGTGGCCGGTCTTATCCGGATAGCACCGGACTTTCCCCGGTGTCTTTTAACTCCGCTTCCGTGGCAGAGCAGCATGGGTTGCCGATGACTGTGGGACGCTTCCCAGGTGTTGCTGTCTGATCGCACCCTTTTGATCGCAGCCTCAGAGGCAGTAAACCTCTGAATCCCAGAGCCAGGAGACAACATTTGGGGAAGGCTTTGGCCTCTCTGCCCTGTTGTTGGCCCTCTAGAGGAACTGGCTGGCTCCTGTGTGAGCATGTTCTTCTTATGTTCTTATGGTATAACATGGTGCCTCCGTACTATTGAGTCCTTGGTTCAACTCTCAAGTATTTATGTCCAGGGGTATTTTTGGGCAGGAACGCACAGGGACGGAGTTCCGGCTGGCCCCCAAGTTGACCACGCCCAGCAGGAACTCATTAGCATAATAGGCCACACCCAATTGCAGGAACTCATTAGGATTGGCTATATTAGGGGTGTGGCCTAACATGCAAAGGAGTTCCTGCTACAAAAAAAGGCCCTGGGTTTTGACAACAAACAAGGTAAACAGAATAAGTAGCAAAAGGTGGGTGTGGCTGGATCAGTAACATGGGGGTGCGGCCTAATATGCCAATGAGCTATGCTCTCATGGGTATGGCTCTATAGGCTAATGAGTTTCTGTTGTTGGGTGTGGCCTATTATGCTAATGAGTTCCTGCTGGGCTTTTTCTACAAAAAGAGCCCTGTTTATGTCCTGCTTTTTGATACAGCTCAAAGTGACTTACAAAAATGAATTCTATCCATATATAAATAATATTTATACAAATAAGATAACCAATTGTCAACGTTGATCATGTGGATGTAAATGAAACTAAAATATACCATAACTAACGTATAAATTAAAGTTTTTTTAAAAATGTAAAGCCTTTTATTTGTAAATATACAAAAACACAAAGAATAGGCGACATCATCAAATCACACAATCTGGCCATCAGAGTAAAAACTATGATAAAAGACCACTCAATCAAAGGCAGAACATAAGCAGTGCCCTCCTGACTGCTTGAGCACGTGCTGATGTGTCTGTCTGACTTCCCACTTGTGCATTTCAAGCAGCGAGCCAATTGTTTGGTGGGCAGTTAAGGTTACACAATGCAAGCAGGGAGCCAACTGTTTGACGGACAGTTAGGAGCACTGCTTTTAAGCAGCTTGTGCCTGTTATGCACAGTGTGGAATTAACTTCCCATTTGTCATGACCACGTTGCCTCACTCAGCCCCCAATTGTTTGACGGGGAATGAACAAGTTTTTTTAAAAAAATCAGTCCTAAAGAAACAAACATGGTGTAATTTTTTTTAAGCTTTACCATTTGGTGTTTGTCTGTGACTGATGAATGATAATGACTGCCAATCTGTCTGGATTTGCAGCAGTTCGCACATGTGCATCTTTGCAAAGCACCATGAGACGCAGTGTTCCCTCTACGCTGAGTGAGTGTGAGCGAGCTCACAGTATTTTAGCCTCCCGGTCACACATTTTTGTCTTAGCTCAGGAAGGATGGCTCCAGAGCAAACTAATTTAGGCAGTAGCCACATCGCCTGCTCACAAGTTTCATGCCAGTAGCTCACAAAGCAGAATTTTTGCTCACAAGACTCCACAGCTTAGAGAGAGCATTGCATGAGAGTTGTAGTTTCCACAACCAACCCATTTATGTATGTGTGTGTGTAATGTATATATATATAGATAGATAGATTTTTTAAAAAAAATAAGCATGGAGAGCTCACACAGACAAGAATAAGTACATTTTAAAAGCCAGGACCCTGACCAGGGATAAATTCTACTGCAAGGTCACTGCCACATGGTGGACTTCTCTTCTGCTCAGTGCTTGAGGAAACGGCCAAGGCAAGACAACTGCATCCAAGCCTTGGCTCCCAAGTTATTGCAGCAGTTGAAAAAAGAGTATTTGCTCCCTGAACACATTGGCTGCAGAGGTCTCTGCCCACCTCTTAGATCAGACCAGTGGTTTGTCTAGTCCAGGATCTCCTAGTCCAGTTGGCAACAGTTGTCCTGGATGGCCAAGAAACATGGCATAGAGGCTGAGGCTTCTCTCTGATGTGGCCTCCTAGCACTAGAGGCTCAGAGGTTGACTACCTTTAGACATGGAGTTTGCCACAGCTGAACAAAATGGGAGGGGCCACCCTCCTGCCCCCACTCCCTGGTACCCACCTTTGCTTCAGCAAGCAAAAAATGCAAGGGCCGGACAGCACCTCAAAATGTTACGATATTATTTCCTGATGCATAACTGGAAGTGACGTCATCACGACTTTGGACGCTCTAGCATGCACCCCACGCTCTATGCTAGAACATCCAGCAATACAGTGATGCCACTCCTGGTTACATGCCCAGAAATGGTGTCATGACATCACAGGATGGTGTTACAGTGAGACTCTGCCCCCCCGGCTCCCGGGGGTTGCTAACTGGCAACCCTACAAAACGTACTGTAGGAATATTCCACAGACATGATACCACCACCGAAAAGTCCCTGTCCCCAGTTATCAGTGGCTGAATTATGTCTGTGGAATACAGTATGATTTGTATATGGAAGTACCTGGAGAGTTGGATCTAGAGAAGATCTTAACAGATGAGCGGGCTCATAAACAGGAAAATTTCCCTTCAGATATCCAGATATAAATACAAAATCAGAGCAAGAATCCAGATTGGTGTCAAGCAATTATGACAGGATACCAGGATGTTTCCAGCCACAGTTCTTGTCCGGGGACAACCTTTATAAAACCCTTCTTAATACCCATAAAAAATTTTCCCCCATGGAAGAGCTGAGGCTCAAAATCTTATCTTGAATGTTCAGCACCCATCTTGGTATTCTCCAGGGCTATTTTTGGGCAGGAACGCACAGGAACAGAGTTCCGGCTGGCTCCTGAGTTGGCCACACCCAGCAGGAACTCATTAGCATAATAGGCCACACCCAACAGCAGAAACTCATTAGGATTGGCTACATTAGGGGTGTGTGGCCTAACATGCAAAGGAGTTCCTGCTACAAAAAAAGGCCCTGGGTTTGGACAACAAACAAAGTAAACAGAATAAGAAGCAAAAGGTGGGTGTGGCTGGATAACCACACCTGGTAACATGGGGGTGCGTCCTAATAAGCTAATGAGCTGTGCTGTCAGGGGTGTGGCCTAATATGCTAATGAGTGTCTGCTGTTGGGTGTGGCCTATTATGCTAATGAGTTCCTGCTGGGCTTTTTCTACAAAAAGAGCCCTGGCTATTCTCTGTCTCTCTTTTAACTTGTTAAATGTTCACTGTTCCGCAGTTGCCAATGTCTCAGAACTCATTGCGTGGGGGGGATAGTTTGTCTTAATACACCCACAGTGTCTGCTTTATGAAGTTAGGGAAATGCTCTGTTAGTAGTTGGTGTCTCAAGTAATGGCTGGGCTCCAGTGATGCGCAAGCAGAAACATAGAATCATAGAGCTGGAAGGGACCATAGAGGCCACCTAGTTCAAACACACACACACCCCGCCCAATGCAGGATCAGCCTGACAAATGTCTGTCCAGTCGCTGCTTGAAGACTGCTGGGGTGGGGAGCTCACCAGCTCTCTAGGCAGCCGATCCCACTACTGAACTACTCCTACTGTAAAAAAAAGTTTTCTCCTAATATCCAGACAGTACCTTTCTGCCCGTATGCATTAAACCCATTATTGTGAGGAGAGGGGAGGACTCACAATAATGGGCAAATGGATTAAGCACAGTTCTGCTCGTGCAAAACCTTGTCCGACACCCAACGCTTTCTCTATATTAGAGTGCCCAGAAATTGGTTGTACAAGATCTTGCACAAACGTCAATGAAGAAGAGAAGAGAGAAGAAGAGATTGGATTTATACCCCGCCCTTAACTTGGAATCTCAGAGCGGCTTACAAACTCCTTTCCCTCCCCCTCCCCACAACAGACACCCTGTGAGGTGGGTGGGGCTGAGAGAACGCTGACACAAACTGCTCTTTTTCAAGGACAGCTGTGCCAGAGCTTGTGACTGACCCAAGGTCACATCAGCAGGTGCAAGTGGAGGAGTGGGGAATCAAACCCGGTTCTCCCAGATCAGAGTCCGCGCACTCAGCCACTACACCAAACTGGCTCTCACTCAATGAAAATGGGAATACTGTTAAGTCTGACTTAGCTCAAGCGGCTCCTGCAACCTTTGTCTTGAATTTCCACTTGCACAAGAGCTCTGGTGCAAGTGGAGATTTTGCACTGGATCCAGCCCAATGTACCTAAAGCACTTCAAAGGTACTGTACAAATATCTTTAAAAGGGGGATTACAAAAACAGTGCCTTGGGGGGGGGATGGAAAAGGAATGGGGTCAAGGTAGAAAGCTGCAGGAAGCGGGAGTGAGAGGCTTTGCCTTGGTCTCACGGCGATCTCAGACAGGAGGCAGCTGCAGTGATACCGAAAGGTCAGCCTTCGCCCCAAATGCCTGCTTCATAATGACAAGGCTCTTCAGAACCTAAGAGTTAAACCAACCTCTACTTTGAAGTCGCAGCCATCGGAAAGCGAATGAGCAAACAAAACAGAACCCTGTAATTTTTTTGCAGCTCTAGAAATTGCAGCTTTGGTCCCGGCATGCAAGTATATAAAAAAAGCAGAAGTGATTATAAATAAACCAGGAACGTGATGCTCACAGAAGCTGGAGTCCTTCCCGATGGAAGAGGACGCATAAATGTCTTAAGCACTAAAGGAGGGACAAAAGGAAATACCTCTTTACACAGCGAGTGATTAGAATGTGGAACTCGCTGCCAGAGGACATACTGATGGCCACAGGCATAGATGGCTTAAAAGGGGATTAGATTACTGAAGGGTAGGTCTACCAGTGGCTACTAGCCATGTGAATTAAAGGGAACTTCCACACTCAGAGATAGTCAGTCTCTGAATCCCAATGCCCAGGAGGCAGCATCAGGGGAAGGCCTGCGCACTTAACCACTACACCAAACTGGCGCCCAATTCTTCTGTCACTCCGCAGAATGCATGAAATGGGCACATTCAGGAGTTGGCCGCTTCTTATTTCATTTTCCTCAGTTCACATTACCAACATTGTATTCTTTACATTCTGACAACCTGGGTAGATCTAGGCAAGGGTGTAGACTTTCCAATTTCCCGGGGGGCTGGGCCAGGGCCAGAGGCATTGCTTTGCTAGGAGCAAGGGTGGCTCCCGGGGGAGGCTGAGCACCTTCCTGAAAATTTCTGCGGGGGCTGACGCCCCACCGCCCCCACGAAGATTACGCCTATGGCTCTAGGTGTCTGTTTCTGCCTGCCTGGACCACGGTGTATTAGTTCTCTGTCCAAACTTCTTTACCCTGTTTTGAGACAATATAGGCCCCTCCCACACATTACTTATGAATAAAAATCAGTTTTAAAGCAACGAATGGACACAAAAGGACGGCAAAGATCACACGCATCACAAAGCCCAGCAGGATAAAACAAACATCTAACACTCAGCCCCAACACTGCACTTCAACACCAAAAACTAATTCCAGTTCGGCAGAGAGCAGAAGATTGATTCGGTCTGGCTCATATTAAAAGCCTGCTGTAATAAAATTGGCAGGTAGGGCCGGAAGGCACCTCGTGAGCACACAACCACCTTGCAGTAGTGGCCAGGAAGCAATTTTTCTGCAGGCCAATCTGGAGGTTTTTTGCCATCTTCTGGGCATACATCAGGAGTTGTTGGGTGTGGGGTGGGGGCAGTGCTCCCTCTAAGCTGTGGAGTCTCGTGAGCAAAAATTCTACTTTGTGAGCTACCGGCATTAAAGTGGTGAGTGAGCGATTTGGCTATTGTCATCCTTCCTGAGCTAAGACAAAAATGTGTGAGTTGGAGGCTAAAAAACTGTGAGCTAGCTCACACTAATTTAGCTTACAGGGAACACTGGCGGTGGGTATTTGTGAATTTCCTGCATTGTGCAGGGGGTTGGACTAGATGACCCTGGAGGTCCCTTCCAATTCTATGATTCTATGATTCCATGAAGTGTGGGGGGGGTGCATTCAGTGCCTGAATAGGAAAACCCACCTGGGAATCTGGTGCAAGGAGCATTGACTTCCATTATGGAAGAAAGGCAAGATAGAAATGCAACAAACAAGACTACGGGAAATAAACAAAGAGGATGCTCAGTGAGGCTCACATGGGAGTGAACTCTGTAATCTTGGGGGCCACCACCGAGAAGCCTCATTCCTTTAGACCAGATGAGTGTTTCACATCAGTTGTGCTTCGGAGAAATATACACAGCAGTAAGAATTCCCTATGTCTGAAAGACATTTCTCACAACATTCCGTAACCTCAGGCATGCCAGACACCGGGTGGGAATAAGGAACCCAGTAAGTATCTTTTTTGGTCTTGATATAAATATCCGCACCCTTCGTCAAATAGGCTGCTTTTGGGGTACCTTGGTATTCCAGAGCTGCCACTGCATACATGCAGCCTTCCTGGGGCAATTCCATTGGCTGTCTCCAGTTTGGTGTAGCGGTTAAGTGCACGGACTCTAATCTGGGAGAACCGGATTTGATTCCCCCATTCCTCCACTTGCACCTGGCTGGATGACCTTGGGGAAGCCGTAGTTCTGATAAGAGCTGTTATAATCGACAAGCCTTTATGGCCAAGGACTGTCATATGGTCAGAACTGCATTCCCCCCCCCAGAGACTCCACAACAAATCCAAAGATAAATAAATAAAATAAACAGCTTTTCAGGGTTGCCCATCTCCAGGTGAGGGCGGGGGTTCTCCCAGAATCACAACTGATCTCCATATTACAGAGATCAGTTTCCTTTGGAGAAAATGGCAGCTTTATTGGGAGGACGTTAGGGCACCACATCCCTGCTAAGCCCCCTTCTCCAGGCTCCACCCCCATATCTCCAGGGGTTTCCCGCCTCAGAGTTGGCAACCCTTTGCTCATCAGGCCAAGGCCTTCTTAGAATGCCACCAGGAAGGCAAAGTCCATCAGTATCCGCCTGCTCCAGATCTTGTTGGAAGTTCCAGGTGTGATGATGTCCCTGTGTCTCAGACCTCCAGACTCTGGGGCAAGAGAGACTAGATAGCTAGATGGGCATATAAGCCTTTCTTTCTGGGCTTACTCTTCTGCCACTGTCCCTTTGAAATGTAGATTGTGTTCTCAGGGACAATTTCCCTTCCTTCCCTTCTCTCACTCTGTTGAAGACGAACTCTCTCCGTGCATGCATCAAGAAGAGAGACATGCAGTCCTCTCTTGGACCCATGAGGCAGATGGGACTCTTGCCATCTGCTTCCACCTTTTAGCTAGTAAGTTAGTACGCTACCCTGTCCCTGCTCTTTCCTAGCCAAAGTCTACTTCTCAAATAAAGAGAGAAGTATTTCTCTTCTAAACTTGCAACCTGATTCTGTGTAGCTTTGTAAGCTGAGTAACCTGGTAAAGTGACGCTGCTGCGTTTGTAGCTTTATTTAAGCACTCTGCTAACTCGTGGTAACTGGACTAACCACACCAGTTAACCCCCCCCCCAATAGAACTTTCTCAGCATTTTGCTGCAGTGCAAGACAAAATTATTATTACTCCAAAGGGGTCTGTCGAGGATGGACGAGTGGGCATCAACGTGGCAAATGGGATTCAATGTGGCCAAGTGCAAAGTGATGCACATTGGAGCCAAAAATCCTAACTATAAGTACACGTTGATGGAGTCCGAACTGGCAGAGACTGACCAAGAGAGATATCTTGGAGTCGTAGTAGATAACTCAATGAAAATGTCGAGACAGTGTGCAATTGCAATAAAAAAGGCCAATGCTATGCTGGGGATTATTAGGAAGGGAACTGAAAACAAATCAGCCAGTATCACAATGCCCCTATATAAATCAATGGTGCGACCTCATTTGGAGTACTGCGTACAGTTCTGGCCACCACACCTCAAAAAGGATATTATAACACTGGAAAAAGTTGCAGAAAAGGGCAACTAGAATGATAAAAGAGTTGGAACACTTTCCCTATGAAGACAGGTTAAAGCGCTTGGGGTCTTTAGCTTGGAGAAACGATGGCTGAGGGGTGACATGATCAAGGTTTACAAGATTATGCGTGGGATAGAACAGGTAGAGAAAGAGGTACTTTTCTCCCTTTCTCACAATACAAGAACGCAAGTGGGCACCCCATGAAATAAGGGGCGGGGTATAAATCCAATCTCTTCTTCTTCTTCTTCTTCTACCTTGAGCAACCCAGTTTAAGAAACTGACCATCTGGCTGGTTCCTGTATTTTATCACCCTTTAAAATACCCAGATAGGCTTGTTTATTTGATACTGTTATTTCTGAACTGCCTGCTTTCTTCAAGGGAGTGAACGTCACAGCAGGGAATCCAATCTCTGTCTACACATCTGTGGAATCTGTGGCGCATCTTTTTGGCCCAAAACCAGAGAAGCTTCCTGAAATACACCACCAAGGGGGGGGGAGGGCAAGGGAAGCGGGGCGCTCACTCCATCAACACTTCCCTGCTTCAAACACCCAAAGGCCCAATCAAATCGACTCAAGGAAGACCACATTTCCATGCTCTGATCTTTCTCTTCCCCCCCCCTTGATCTCATCACAACCGTCTCTTGCGTGGATTTCTTTGCAGCTGCTTCTGGAGGTGAAATAGCCAGAGAGTTGCTAGCAGTAAACTTCCACTCATCAGTAAAGCTCTAGCAGGGCTAAATGAGCTCTCTGAAGTCTAGCAAGCTGCTCACAATCTGTTGTGTGTATTTATTCATACGTATGCTTATGAATTTATGAACAGGTTTTCAGCATCACAGCTGGGGGGAAACTGAGGCTGCCAGTGACATGGCGAAGGCTGTGCAGCAAATTCAAGAGAGTGGAAAGACCTGAACCCAGGAGGTGAATTCACCATCCACTGGATGACCCTGGCTCTTGCGCAGTAGCCACGGGCTTCTCAAAAGCCCCCTTCCCTCTTTGAGCAAGCCTGGGATTTCTGGAGCTGCATGCTCCTTTATGCCCAACAGGGGGCGATGTTGCTCTCCAGTAGTTTATCGCTCCGAGAAGGAAACCGGGTTCAGTCGGCTAAGCGACCTTCAGGAGCTTCCTTGGGCTTCTGTTGTCTCCACAAAAGCTTTTGAAAAGTAGAGAGGGTTTTTGTGAAAAGAAGAGCCCTCTGTCCTTTCCTTTGGAAACTTAACCCATTTGGCTTCTCTTCTGAGTGGATTTCAGGGGGGCCGGTTCTAAGCACCCCTCTGCAAACCGCTTCCACCTGCAGGAGGGGAAGGGGTGAGATTTTCAGTGCCTCTGGGGAGTCAACATCCAAGCTCCTGTTTGATGGGCACGAAAGAAGAAGAAAACGCAGACGTGTGGAGCTGAGAGGTTGCTCACTGAAAATGTCGAGACAGTGTGTGACTGCAATAAAGAAGGCCAATGCTATGCTGGGGATTATTAGGAAGGGTATTGAAAACAGATCAGCCAATATCATCATGCCCCTATATAAATCAATGGTGCGACCTCATTTGGAATACTGTGTGCAATTCTGGTCACCACACCTTAAAAAAGATATTATAGCTTTGGAAAAAGTGCAGAAAATGGCAACTCGAATGATAACAGGGAAGGGTTGGAACACTTTCCCTATGAGGAAAGGTTAAGGCGCTTAGGGCTCTTTAGCTTGGAGAAACGACGACTGAGGGGTGACATGATTGAGGTTTATAAGATTACGCATGGGAAAGAGCAGGTAGAGAAAGAAGTACTTTTCTCCCTTTCTCACAAGACAAGAACTCGTGGGCACTCCATGAAATTGCTGAGCGGTCGGGTTAGAACGGATAAGAGGAAGTACTTCTTCCCCCAAAGAGAGATTAACACATGGAATTCACTGCCACAGGAAGTGGTAGCGGCTACAAGCATGGAGGGCTTCAAAAGGGAATTAGATAAGCATATGGAGCCGAGGTCCATCAGTGGCTATTAGCCACAAGGTATAGATAGGGACTCTGGGGCAAGGGATGCTCTGTCATCTTGGTGCTTGGGGGGGGGCAACAGTGGGATGGCTTCTAGTGTCCTGGCCCCACTGGTGGACCTCCTGATGGCACTGGTATTTCTGGCCACTGTGTGATACAGAGTGTTGGACTGGATGGGCCTTTGGCCTGATCCAACATTGGCATCTCTTATGTTCTTATGTTCTATGTTCAGAGGTTGACTCTTAGGAGGATAATGCTACACATAATCGTAGAGGGTTTTTTTGTTGTTGTTGCTCAAAATCAGACCGGCTGAATGAAAGCCAGCAAAGCCATCTGTCATAAGAAGGAGCCTCAGCTCTGCTAACTGGTACAAACTTTCCAAAGTTGATCAAATGGCATAATGCCAATGGGCATTTGCAAACAAACCATTCGCACAGCTCCTTAGCCACGTAAGCGGGTGCAAACGCCAGCCCCAGTCAGGTTCACGTTTGAACTACAGACACGGGGAATGCAAAGAACGGTTGCATTCTCGATTAATGCTTAGGTAGAGGTAAAGGTTCCCTTACTCGAAAGCCAGTCGAATCCGACTCTAGGGTTGCGGTGCTCATCTCCGTTTCAAAGCCGAAGAGCCAGTGCTGTCCGAAGACGTTTCCGTGGTCATGTGGCCGGCATGACTCAACACCAAGGTGCACGGAACGCTGTTCCCTTCCCACTGAAGTGGTACCTATTTATCTCCTTGCAATTTCTTGCTTTCGAACTGCTAGGTTGGCAGGAGCTGGGGGCAGAGATGGGAGCTCACTCCGTCATGCGGCACACTCGGGTCTCGAACTGCTGAACTACCGACCTTCCACAGCCTGCAGTTCAGCATCTTAACGACTTGAGCCACCGCAGCTCCTCGATTAATGCTTACTTGACAGGTAATTCCAGCGTCTCAGTTTTGCATATCTGGGAGCCATCCCCGTATCTGCATAGTCACATAGATGCCTCATGCCTGTTGCTGACATGCGGTCCTAACAAGCAACAGACCCACGATGGTCTGCAGGTCAGATGTGCAGACAAATAAAACAGGAGTCCAGTGACCAATGCTTCCTGTAAGCTGTGGAGTCCTGTGAGCAAAAATTCTACTTTGTGAGCTGCCGGCATTAAAGTTGTGAGTGAGCGATTTGGCTACTGTATAAGTTAGTTAGCTCTGTGGCTAAGCAAAATATTGGCTAAGCAAAATATTAACTGTTCTGATAAATGTTGGAAATGTAAGAGTAAAAGGGGTACATTTTACCATATGTGGTGGCTATGCGATGTTACTAAAAAGTTTTGAAAATGGGTCCATAGTTTGATGGAGAAGATACTAAGAGCAAAGATTCCATTTACTCCAGAGGTCTTGCTGTTGAATATATTTCCAAAGGATTATGAAAAAGAGAATAGGTATTTGACTGTTTATATGACGACAGCTGCAAGAATCTTATATGCCAAATATTGGAAAACCATGGTGATACCAACGAAACAGGAGTTTGTGAATAAACTTTTTGAAACAGCAGAAAATGATAAACTGACTCTAGAAATGAGCTAGCTCACACCAGCTCAGCTTAGAGGGAACCCTGCCAGTGACACATTATGGACTAACAAAATTTATTCCAGAATAAGTTCTCATGAGTCGCTGTTCATTTCGTCAGAAGCATGAAGGGTACATTGGTGAAGCCAATGAATTTTTATTAAAGGCTGAAGTCCAAATGCAACCAAATGTGACATCATAGGAGCAAAAGACATACCTCTGAATCTCTAACACACAAGCTAACAGCCAAATTAACTGGGGCAGAATAAGATCCAACTAGTTCAGCATTCTGCTTTGATCTGCTGGATACCTCCAAGACGCTCACAAAGAAGCAGCGCATGAAAACGTCTCTCCCTTGTTCCTGGCGTCTCCTGATTCAGAGGTGTTCTACTGCACATGGAGTACCATTTACCATCAAGGCTGCGGACAGACCCATCTGCGGCGAATTTTAAGCTCGTGGCGACCATAACCTTTTCATTGTTACTAATATCGCCTGCATACTGTGAGAAGAAGAACCTCCTGCCCTCAATCCTGACCCTCAAGCAATAAAAGTAACTGTAATCAAACCCGAGAGTCCAGGGAGGGGCTTCTCCCACACAATTTCACAGCCAGGGACAGGGTTCGCTCCTGGAGGTGGGCAGCTCTTGCGAGGGGAGAATGTTGCCTAACAAGCACACCGCTGCCAAGAGCCATCGGAATACTTTAGCCCGCATGCTTATGGCTGGCAGGGCCCGAGCGGGGGTGCTTTGGCCAAGCCAAAAAGAAACTGGGAAAAGAGAGCCAGAGGCTCTGCATGTTCCCTTGGCACCAAAAAACAACAGACGGAAAGAGAAACTGGAGAGGCAGCTGGACATGGGTGGGGTGGGGTGGTCAAGTGGTGGGCAAAATGAAAGCTGCATGCTGGCTGCAAGCTGGCACAACCAGCACCGCTGGGCCGCTTTGCAGGTGCCCAGAAGGCCCAGGGCAGCCCCAGTTGGCCATCCGTGGCGTTCCAGGGCCCTTACCTCCAGAGACTGACCAGAACAAGACATGTCATGGTGACATCTGCTCTGTTTGGAGTGGGCGTGTGTATGTCGGTCTGCCTTGGTTTGGTCTGTCTCGCTTTGTCCACAGTGACTCATAATTATTACCTTTGGACATATTTTGCCGTATCGGACTTTACTTGACCTTGCTAAGAGGGAAGAGAGCCAGTTTGGTGCAGTGGTTAAGAGCGGCGGACTCTAATCTGGGAGAGCCGGGTTTGGTTCCCCACTCCGCCACTCGCACCTGGCTGGGTGACCATGGGATAGCCGTAGCTCTGATAAGAGCTGTTCTTGAAAAAGAGCAGTTTCTGTCAAGAGCTCTTTCAGCCCCACCTACCTCACAGGGTGTCTGTTGTGGGGAGGGGAAGGGAAAGGAGTTTGTCGGCCGCTCTGAGACTCCTTTGGGTAGTGAAGGACGGGGGACACATCCAATCTCTTCTTCTCCTCCTCCACATGCAGCCCGCTGGGTGACCTCGGGTCAGTCACAAGTTCTCTCAGAGCTGTTCTCTCAGGAGCAGTCCTCGAGAGAGAGCTCTCTCAGCCCCACCTACCTCACAGGGTTACTGTTATGGGGAGAGGAAGGGAAGGAGACTGTAAGCCGCTCTTGAGACTTTTAACGAAAGGTGGGGTCTAAATCCTCCTCCTCCTCCTCTTCCTCCTCCTGCTGTTCAGGAAGGCCCATCTCCTTCAGTCTCCTCTATCAGTATAATCTGAGCCTATCAAACAGTTCCTGGTCTAGAGAATTCTGCGTTTCTGACATGCAAGGTGCTGGGACTCACTCCTGCTTCCAAGCTCCGCCTCTGGACCTAGACCAGGGCTCCCAACCCTTTTAAGCCAGTGGCCAATCAGGAGCCTCGCTGGTCAAAAGCCCCACCTGGCTCCGCCCAATTTCTTAAAAATAGTTGACAGATGATGAGGACCCCCTGGCCAAGATCAAGATATATGGAGGCTGGCTGGGGTTGACATTCAGTGACGAAGGCATGTACTCTGAACATGCACAGAGGCACCATTTTGCAAGAGCTTGACTTCATGTGTTCCAGCTGGCATAGGAAAGAAAGTCTGGGGGGCCAATGCTCCCTCTAAGCTGTGGAGTCTTGTAAGCGAGAATTCTACTTCGTGAGCTCCTGGCATTAAAGTTCTGAGCCAGCGATTTGGCTGCTGCAGAAATTAGTTTGCTCTGGAGCCCTCCTCCGTGTGTGAGTCTAAAAAACCTGTGAGCTAGCGCACACAAACTCAGCTTAGAGAGAACACTGGTCAAATTCTCCCTCTCTAAACTCTGGAGTCTTGTGAGCAAAAATTCTACTTCGTGAGCTCCTGGCATTAAAGTTCTGAGCCAGCGATTTGGCTGCTGCAGAAACTAGTTTGCTCTGGAGCCCTCCTCCGTGTGTGAGTCTAAAAAACCTGTGAGCTAGCGCACACAAACTCAGCTTAGAGAGAACACTGGTCAAATTCTCCCTCTCTAAACTCTGGAGTCTTGTGAGCAAAAATTCTACTTCGTGAGCTCCTGGCATTAAAGTTCTGAGCCAGCGATTTGGCTGCTGCAGAAACTAGTTTGCTCTGGAGCCCTCCTCCGTGTGTGAGTCTAAAAAACCTGTGAGCTAGCGCACACAAACTCAGCTTAGAGAGAACACTGGTCAAATTCTCCCTCTCTAAACTCTGGAGTCTTGTGAGCAAAAATTCTACTTCGTGAGCTCCTGGCATTAAAGTTGTGAGCGAGCGATTTGGCTACTGCATAAAGTAGTTTGCTCTGAAGCCATCCTTCCCGAGCGAAGACAAAAATGTGTGAGCCGGAGGCTAAAAAACCTGTGAGCTAGCTCACACTAACTCAGCTTAGAACAAACACTGGTGGGGACTGAACAAAATCGGTATACTCCGTTTCAAGAAGGGCTTTTGGCCGGTTTGGGAGAGCCCCAAGGTCTTCTCAGTCAGGGCCCACAAAGAGGTCCCACATAGATTAGAAGCAGGAGGCACGGTGACTTTCCCCATTCACAATTACTTCAGCGAGGAACGGGATCAAAAATACGGAAACGTTACATCCTGCAGCTGCCTTCATCCCACCCAAGAAACGGAGCCTGTCTTCTGTCTCGCTTGCAGGATTAATTCTACCCCAAAACTGCCTTTGCTTCATCTATGATGGCGCTCAGAACCTCTTCCAGCAACACGTTTGATGCAATTATTCCCCGCTTGATCTCGGCCCAGCCACATGCCCTCGTCTCTGTTTGCAGTTATAGCTCGAATCCCCCCTCTCAGCGGGCCTGACGGCAGATTCCCATCTGCTCCCATCCTGGGAGGAATCATCCAATTTTTCAACCTGCGGGAGACGTTACAAAACAGAACGCGCGGCTGGCCCTATGCACACACACAAGTGTTCCTCTTGTCAATTAACTTGGGGACGCAACACCGTACAACCCGCTGGGATGTTTCAAGAAGGGCTTTTGGCCAGTTTGGGAGAGCCCCAAGGTCTTCTCAGGGCCCACAAAGAGGTCCCACGTAGATTAGAAGCAGGAGGCACGGTGACTTTCCCCATTCACAATTACTTCAGCGAGGAACGGGATCAAAAATACGGAAACGTTACATCCTGCAGCTGCCTTCATCCCACCCAAGAAACGGAGCCTGTCTTCTGTCTCGCTTGCAGGATTAATTCTACCCCAAAACTGCCTTTGCTTCATCTATGATGGCGCTCAGAACCTCTTCCAGCAACACGTTTGATGCAATTATTCCCCGCTTGATCTCGGCCCAGCCACATGCCCTCGTCTCTGTTTGCAGTTATAGCTCGAATCCCCCCTCTCAGCGGGCCTGACGGCAGATTCCCATCTGCTCCCATCCTGGGAGGAATCATCCAATTTTTCAACCTGCGGGAGACGTTACAAAACAGAACGCGCGGCTGGCCCTGTGCACACACACAAGTGTTCCTCTTGTCAATTAACTTGGGGACACAACACCGTACAACCCGCTGGGATGAGGGGAAAGTGGGGAGGAGAAAAGATGCTCAAAAGCAGTGGGAAATGAAAGAGGCGACTTTTGGGAAGTGTCAGGAGGGAAGGCTGGAGAGATACTGGATGGTTCAGGAAAATCTTTGCTTGGTGTGGCATCTGGTACATCAAGATAGGGGTAAGGGACATGAACCTCCTGTTTGCAAAACACTGCACTGGCTACCTATAGCGTACCAAATTCACTTGAAGGTGCTGGCACTTATCTTTAAAGCCCTTTATGGTCAGGGGCCTATTTACTTGTGAGACTGCCTTTCCCCACATGTTCCCTAGAGAGCCCTACGGTTAGGGTCTCAAAATCGCTTGGCTCTCCCTGGCCCCAAGGGCGCCAGGCTGGCATCAGCTAGGGCCAGGGCCTTTTCAGTGGCGGCTCCAACCTGGTGGAATGAGCTCCTGGAAGAGGTCAGGGCCCTGCGGGACCTTTCACAGTTCCACAGGGCCTGTAAAACGGAGCTCTTCCACCAGGCTATTCGGTAAGGAACCGCACCGAATAATCTAAGACCCTGTGCCCAATATCACCATCCAGCCCGAGCCTGCCGGCACGAAAAAATCATTTGCTGACTGTAATCTATACATTTACGGCTACTCTTGTGCCGCCATTGTCATATAAACTGGTTTTAGTCATTATGTTGTGTTTTATGAGGATATCTATATTGATCTTTTTATCTGTAATTTACTCGTTGCAATTCTGTGTAAGCCGCCCTGAGCCTTCTCCGGCAGGCCAAACGAACTAACTAAATAAATAAAGCAGATACATAGAAATGAGCGTAAGAAGGGCAGGGACTCTTGGAGAAGGTCTTTAATGGGATAAACACATGAACACGCATGAAGCTGCCTTATTCTGAATCAGACCCCACCTTGGTCCATCAGTGTCAGTATTGCCTACTCAGACTGGCAGCAGCCGGGGATTGAACCTGGGACCTTCTGCACACCAAGTAGAGGCTCTTCCACTGAGCCACAGCCCCTCTTTACAGCTCTCCAGGTTCTCAGGTGGAGGTCTTTCCCATCACCTCCTGCCTGGTCCTTTTTAACTGGAGATGCCGGGGATTGAACCTGGGACCTTCTGCACGCCAAGTAGAGGCTCTTCCACTGAGCCACAGCCCCTCTTTACAGCTCTCCAGGTTCTCAGGTGGAGGTCTTTCCCATCAGCTCCTGCCTGGTCCTTTTTAATTGGAGATGCCGGGGATTGAACCTGGGACCTTCTGCACGCCAAGTAGAGGCTCTTCCACTGAGCCACAGCCCCTCTTTACAGCTCTCCAGGGTCGCAGGCGGAGGTCTTTCCCATCACCTCTTGCCTGGTCCTTCGAACTGGAGATGCTGGGGATTGAACCTGGGACCTTCTGCATGCCAAGCAGATGCTCTGCCACTCTGCCATTCCTGGGCCCACACTTTCACAAGTGACTTTTTCTAGCCCTGTCCCTTGCAAACTGTGCTTAAAACGATTCCCCGTGACTCACAACCTTCCCAAGAGCGGCTGTTACGGTCTATTCCATATTCCTTCTGGACCTGGCCTTATCCATTTGGGGGAATCATTCCAAAAAAGGTTCCTGTTTATTATGACACCTTTTTGCTACTGTCATCTTAGCAGCCTTTGCAAATGCGCTTGTCAGACCTCTGGCAACAGCCTGATCCATCTGGGTCCCCAATGGAAGGTCACGGTTGACGCGGCTGGGAGTGCAAAGCAAAACAGAGCCTTAAAATCCCCTGACTCGAGAATTTTAAAAGCAAGGGGGTAGGGTGGGGGGACACTAACTTCTTGCTCAGGTCATTTGAAGCAGCCCTCCAAGCAGGGCCGGCTCCGGCCTATTTTGCACCCTAGGCGAGGATCCCTTCTGGCGCCCCCCCCATGCGCCCACCATGACTTGGACCCGTTAATTGGATCTGTACCCCGGACCTCCCGTTCCCCTGGCACCCCCAAGCAGATGCTCTGCCACTCTGCCATTCCTGGGCCCACACTTTCACAAGTGACTTTTTCTAGCCCTGTCCCTTGCAAACTGTGCTTAAAACGATTCCCCGTGACTCACAACCTTCCCAAGTGCAGCTGTTACGGTCTATTCCATATTCCTTCTGGACCTGGCCTTATCCATTCGGGGAATCATTCCACAAAAGGTTCCTGTTTATTATGACACCTTTTTGCTACCATCATCCTAGCAGCCTTTGCAAATGCGCTTGTCAGACCTCCGGCAACAGCCTGATCTATCTGGGTCTCCAATGGAAGGTCACGGTCGACGCGGCTGGGAGCGCAAAGCAAAACACAGCCTTAAAATCCCCTGACTCGAGAATTTTAAAAGCAAGGGGGGGGGGGGGGGGACACACACTAACTTCTTGCTCGGGTCATTTGAAGCAGCCCTCCGAGAAAACTATCCCGGGGCTTCCAGAGCACTAGAAATTCCTGATCTGCAAGGACTCCTGGATCTGCAGCTTGGCTCACCCCCTCTCCAGCAAAAACACAGAGATACAGCCCTGACTCACGGAGAGGAGATGCTGGAAAGCAAGCAGCATTCCTCTGTTTTCACAATCACACAGATCTTTATTTGCTGAAGGTTGTTGGTAACTGTTGCCCTGCCAGCCACAAGCCAAACTAGGCAAAGAGCTATCTCAAGGGGATCTCAAAGTACGGAGCTTGGAATCTGCGGTCAATTACCCCCCCCAGAGAGCACTCAACATACCAGGATGATACAGCCCTACATTCAGAGCCACGCGAGTCTCGAACGAACCAGCCATCCACCAGAGTAAAATGTCATTTCCTGGCAAAGTCTGGTCTGGAGGCGAATAATGCAGCCAGTCAATCACAACTGGACTCCATCCGAAACTGAGCTCCGGTGGCTCACAAAAATGCATCCCATAGCAGGGTGAGGCCTCTGCTCCATATGCTTATCTAATTCCCTTTTGAAGCCGTCCATGCTTGTAGCACCCACCACTTCCTGTGGCAGTGAATTCCATGTGTTAATCACTCTTTGGGTGAAGAAGTACTTCCTTTTATCCGTTCTAACCCGACCGCTCTGCAGTTTCATGGAGTGCCCACGAGTTCTTGTATTGTGAGAAAGGGAGAAAAGTACCTCTTTCTTTACCTGCTCTTTCCCATGCATAATCTTATAAACCTCGATCATGTCACCCCTCAGTCGTCTTTTCTCCAAGCTAAAGAGCCCTAAGCGCTTTAACCTTTCCTCATAGGGAAAGTGTTCCAACCCTTTTATCATTCAAGTTGCCCTTTTCTGCACTTTTTCCAAAGCTATAATATCCTTTTTAAGGTCTCCTTTGGAAGGCAGCAAAGAATCGCTGGGTTCAACATGCCACCAATGTTCCCTCTAAGCTGAGCTAGTGTGAGCTCGCTCACAGTTCTTTAGCCTCTGGCTCACACATTTTTGTCTTCGCTCAGGAAGGAGGGCTCCAGAGCAAACCAATTTATGCAGCAGCCAAATCGCTCGCTCACGACTTGAAGGCCACTAGCTCACCAAATAGAATTTTTGCCCACAAGACTCCACAGCTTAGAGGGAGCATTGCATGCCACCACTTTGCAACCAAGTGCACGGAGAGGCTACCTCTGTGCAAAGAGCCCGGGACAATTCTTAATTATTTTTTTTTACAGTGCCGAAGTGGACAAAGTTGCAAAGACCTGGCTAAGAAAAAGAAACAGACCCTTTGGTTACTTGCCTACAAAACTGAGAAAATCACAGAGAAGAGTTTTCTTTAACCATCTGGTCCCATTGAGCCAACAGGAGCAAGACGACACCGTCAGATAATCCAGAGCTCACAGACGGAATCAGGACCATTAACTGAATAGTGTCCTGAAGTAACTATGCCCATGTAGAGAAACTATACATAAATGATTTCACACCCAAAGCAGAGGTGCTTATATTCCTAAGGCAAAAATTCCACTAGTAAACACGTTTTTTGGGGGGGACTGCTTTTGGAATCATTCGTTCTCTCTCATACGCCCACAACCAGGTGGGTAGGCATGTTGGTCTGAAACTTCAGAACAAAGTTTGAGTCATGGGGTACCTTTAAGACCAACAAAGTTTTATTCAAGGTATACACTTCTGTGTGCATGCACACTTCTTCAGGTACAACGAAATGGAAATTACCAGTCCATACATATAGGTAGAGGGTGAACAGTAAATTAGCATACAGCATAATGAAGATGCTTAACAGATCCAAGGACCAAACAGGAATAACAAACTTAGTCTATATGGTTATAATTTGTTTGGGCTTAATTCTGGGGGGAAACATAGTGAAGGAAATAAATTGGGGACTGATGGGCAGATGTGTGGAATGCTGTGGAATGTGTGGAATTGTGGAATGCTGAGAGTAGTTAACTGAGACCCTGCCATGACCCTCCACCCGTTTCCTCTCAAGCATGGAGGCGACCTTACAGCATCTTCTTCTTTGAAGCTGGGCAATTGGCTGTGTAGAGTCATCTCCCCGTCCCCAGAACAGAGAAATATATTCCAATCTACCATCCCAAATTACATTAGAATGCTACTATTCATTACGTTACATGACAATCTACTATTCTAATCTACTGTTCCAGATAAGAAATAAACTAAAACAAAGAGGACGTATGGCCCTTCTGGGGTATGGGTGAGAATACAGATGTAAGGGCTGAATGAGGTTAGCGTATGTAGTGAGATAAGAAACCAATACCTCTCTTATATCTGCCCTGGACATATTCCACCATATTAGGAAGCCCTGGACATATTCCACCAGGTATTCAATGACTTTCGCCCCGCAGTCAACCTGACAATGAACCAATCTATGCAAGAAATACATTTTCTGGACACTACTTTAAAAATACACAATGGACGCATAGACTCCACCTTATACTGACAACCTGCTGACTGACAAACATACCTACACGCCTCCAGCTACCATCCTAAACATACCAAATGATCCACTGTATATAGCCGGGCTCTGCGCTACAGCCGCATCTGCTCCAATTCAACAGACAGAGATTCTCACTTGAGGGATCTACAACAAACTTTTTTGGAACTAAAGTATCCACCTGATGAAGTCAAGAAACAGATTAACAAAGGCAGAATGGTACCCAGAGAAAACCTGTTGAAAGACAGGCCCAAAAAAGACAGTAGTCACATAAAACTCTCAACTCAAAACAGTTCAACGCATCATCAGCGACTTACGACCTCTACTGGATAATGACAGTTCTCTTTCCCAGCTTTTGTTACTGTTGTTCAGTCGCACAGTCAAGTCCGACTCTTCGCAACCTCATGGACCACATCACGCCAGCCCCTCCTGTCTTCCACCGTCCTCCGGAGTTTGCTCAGTTTCATGTTCGTTGCATCGATGACACTGTCTAACCATCTCATCCTTTGCCGTCCCCGTCTTCTTTGACCTTCAATCTTTCCCAGCATCAGGGTCACAGGTACTGGAGGGCAAATCTTTTCTTACGGACAGCCAGCCCCCCAATCTCAAACAGCTCCTCACCCACAATAATACAACATCTAATTTGAAAATGGACACTGGTACCAGAGCCTGCAATAAACCCAGATGCCAACTTTGCTGCCACGTACACCCAGACAACACCATCACTAGCAACATCAACTATACTATCTCAGTCTTATTCAGATGCTCATTTTCTAACATTGTGTATGCCATTAGATGCCAACAATGCCCTTTAGTTCTCTACATATGGCAAACAGGTCAAACCCTACGCCAAAGGGTAAATGGACACAAATCTGACATCAAGAATCACAAGACTGAGAAACCTGTAGGAGAACACTTCAGCCTTCCAGGAGATTCAATGGGTGACCTCAAAGTTGCTGACTTGCAAGTTATTACAACACTCAGAACAATGGAATCCCCAGGACTTAACAGAGATATTGGTTTCTTATCTCACTACATACGCTAACCTCATTCAGCCCTTACATCTGTATTCTCACCAATCCCCCAGAAGGGGGATTTTATTTGTTTTATTTCTTATTTGGAATAATAGAATAGTAGATTGTAATGCAACGTAATGAATAGTAGAATGTAGTGTAATTTGCAATGGTAGATTGGAATGTATTTCTCTGTTCTGGGGCAGGGGAGATAACTCTTCACAGCCAGTTGCCCCACTTCAAAGAAGAAGATGCTGTAAGGTTGCCTCCATGCTTGAGAGGAGACGGGTGGAGGGTCATGGCAGGGTCTCAGTCAATTACTCTCAGCATTCCACAGTTAAGGACACATCTGCCCATCTGTTTCCCTTGCTCGAAAGCTAGTTGAATCCGACTCTAAGGGGCGGTGCTTATCTCCGTTTCCAAGCCGAAGAGCCAGTGTTGTCCGAAGACTCTTCCGTGGTCATGTGGCCAGCATGACTAAACACCAAGGCGCATAGAATGCTGTTACCTTCCCACCAAAGTGGTATCTATTTATCTACTTGCAATTTCTTGCTTTCGAACTGCTATGTTGGCAGGAGCTGGGGCCAGAGACGGGAGCTCACTCTGTCACCAGGGTCTCGAACTGCTGAATTACAGACCTTCCGCTCTGCAGCTCAGCGTCTGGATCGGTAATTTCCATTTCAATGTATCTGAAGAAGTGTGCATGCACACAAAAGCTTATACCTTGAATAAAACTTTGTTGGTCTTAGAGGGGCCACTGGACTCAAACTTTATATGCATACAACATTGCTCTGGAGATGGTCATCTGCACAGGTGGGGTTATTTTTGAGGTTTTTTTCCCGGAATGATCCATGCATGGGATTCCAATTCTTGCCAGCTCCATCTCCTGAGATCGCCCCAGAAATAATTCTGCAAGAACATCCAGTTCTGCCTCCATAAAACTATGAAATGGGAGGGGGCAAAAGTGGCCTTCCCCATCCACACAATCTAGTCTTCCCCAAATTCTGTTGGCCGGCCTGGGCTTCCTTTAATGTGCAACATGTCCTGCAACTTCTTTAGAGGTCAGAGTTCCAGCACAAGCTTTTGATGGAAGTTGGATTGCGGTTGGGCAGAGACGGACTGCAGAGAGCCAGGGGCAAACGCTACGCACAATTCACAAAGCAGATACTTCTCTCTTACAGAACACGGGGTTAGGGCCTTGCCCCAGTGTTCAGCCCCCAAACAAAACCAAATGTCTGTTTCTCTCCCAACACCAACCACGATGTCGTAGCTTTGCCAAGATCTGTTATGTCAGAGTTTAATCATACTCAGAAAATATGGACTTGTGTTTACAACTGGCAAACAAGTTAAAGCCAGTTTGGTATAGTGGTCAAGTGCACGGACTCTAATCTGGGAGAACCAGGTTTGATTCCCCACTCCTCCACTTGCACCTGGCTGGATGACCTTGGGCAAGCTATAGTTCTGGCACAGCTGTTCTTGAAAAAGAGCAGTTTCTCTCAGAGCCCTCTCAGCCCCACCTGCCTCCCAGGGTTTCTGTTGTGGGGAGGGGAAGGGAAGGGAAAGGAGTTTGTAAGCCGCTCTGAGACTCCTCTGGGTAGTGAAGGGCAGGGTATAAATCCAATCTCTTCTCTTCTTCTAAATCAACGACTGCTGGTCAGTGTTCCCTCTAAGGTGAGTTAGTGTGAGCTAGCTCACAGTTTTTTAGCCTCCAGCTCACACATTTTTGTCCTAGCTCAGGGAGGATGGCTCCAGATCAAACTAATTTATGCAGTAGCCAAATTGCTCACTCACAACTATAATGCCAGTAGCTCACAAAGAAGAATTCTTGCTCACAAGACTCCACAGCTTAGAGGGAACATTGCTGCTGGTACATGTGCCTTCTTGGTGGTGGCCCCCCGCCTTATGGAACGGCCTGCCCGAGAAGGTCAGGAAACCTCCCCCTCTCCTGGCTTTCCACAAACAATAGAAAATGGAACGATTCAAGAGGGCTTTTCTGCACAGGTGATAGGGTTCCACTGCACAAATTGGTTTTACTTGGATAAATTATTAGGGACCGTGGTCTATATGGCTGTGTAAGCAGGATCCTACTATGTAATCTCCTTGCCGCTTAATGTGTCAGATGAATACTTAGGCTACGCTTCAGTCCTTTCTGGTAGTTCCAGACTTCTACAATCCTAATGCATTCTTTATTGAATGTCTCGCTTTGTCGATTGTACTGACTCACTCTGTGTAATCTGCCTCCAGTTCCTGAGAGAAAGGTGGACTATAGATAAGGTAAAACAAACAAACAAAAATACAACACATCAAAGACAGAGGCAGCGGAGGAGAAGAGTTGGTTTTTACGCCCTGCTGTTCTCTGCCCTAAGGAGTCTCAGAGCAGCGTACAATCGCCTCCCCTTCCCCTCCTCACAACAGGCCCCTTGTGGGGTAGGCGGGGCTGAGAGAGCTCCAAGAGAATGGTGACTGGCCTAAGGTCACCCAGCGGGCTTCATGGGGAGGAGGAGCAGAGAATCAAACCCAGTTCTCCACATTAGAAATCCACCGCTCTTAACCACCACACCATGCTGGTTCCCACATTTGTTAAAATATTTATACCCCCCTTTCCCTTGAGCTCAAGGAGGTTTACGGTTCTAAAACGAAGACAATGGATGAACATATCCGTGAAAATAAAAATGAAGATTCACATTCTAAAAGACCAGAAAACCTAATTGCATTAATCTTCTTCTGAGACAAAGATGCGCGGATGGAGCTCTGGATGGAAAGAGGTTGCCCCCTTCTGTGGAGGGGAGGGGGATCTATGCTTATGCGCATGGAGGAGCATGAAGAGGGAGCTCCTTCACGTATGCCGCGCCAGGCGTACAGCAGAGCATCACGCACATGCCTGCACCTGAGTTGCTTGAATTGGGGGACAGAGCTTGCACAGTTATTTGAAAAAGGCAGAAAGGAGATTGTCTATTTAGTAATCTGGCCATTTGTTAGGAAACCCCACCTATCTGGGTGACATTTTTAAATCACAAAACCTTAAGAGATTCGGTGCTTGAAGAGAGCTCCCTGATCCTATCTTGGCTATAAGCAGGAATTCCAAGTAACCCTATCCTTGTCCAAAGAGTCTGTAACCTCAACTCCACCAATTATCCCTCCTGATTCTATGGATGAATTTTTGTGGAGGACAATCGGTTCTCCCAGTCCACATTTCTGCTCCACAGATCAAACCGACACATCCGGAAATGTTCCTCCTGTGGCGTTCAGACGTCATCCTGCTTTGAGGACAGAGAATATCCATCTCCACTTTCTGCAACTGACAAGGCTTGACCTACTGTTGTGTTGCTAAAAATAGCATTTCACAGATCAGTCTTTAACCCTGCAACAAAGTCGGAAACCTAGGAGGAATGCTGGGGGCGTGTGGAGTTTCTCTTGCACGAGCCAGGCACACACCTCCTAGACGATAAAGCCTATCGCAATCAGCATTTGAATGGGATGCAACTTCTGTTTTTCAAACACAAAACGTTTTTCCAAGTCGGCAAAACTGTTCCGGGGGTCCTCACAGAACACCATCCACCTCCAAAATTCTTCCTACGTTAACTGTCAGCGTCGCCGTGTTAAAAGGCAGTATCTGAAATGTTATCAGAATCCACGAAGCACCAGATCTAGCCTAGTTAATATGCTATTCTCAGTTTTCGAATGCCCTTTTTATCCTGAACAGTCATGTAGCTGAATAATAATTTATTAATAACAAAGTTTTCCTGTCAACAAGAAAATGGATACTCACTCGCGACCCTAATAAACATTTAAGGAATATTAAATTCTAAATGCTGCATAGCAAAGGTATGCAGATAGATAATAGTTTGTGTGGTAAAATAAAGTAATAGCTTTTCTTATCTCCAGTACACAATCAAACTTTTTTCAAGCGGAATATTTTGTTTGTTTACTGCAATAAAACTTAAAAAAAAATATAGCCTGTTAATATTTTTATCATAACATCAAACTGTTTGTCCACATAAGTAGCACCGTCTTGCTGCTGAACAAGCTACTGTTATTTTGAATCTAAATATTATTAATCGTTTCCTCCGTACAGGAAATAAGAAATTCACTCACAGTGTTTAAACACAGCAGAGTAATTGCGAAAGGGGTGCTTTTTTTAAGCACTGCAGAGCACTGCTCATCGGATAATTTAATAAAATAGTACAAATTAAACAATTCCGAAACATTTGGTGTCCCAAGGGTTAATGCAACCTGTTGGAAGCGGCACCTTTGGCTGCAGGCCAGCCCACAATTATAATGCTTAACAAAATCTAAGCATATCTCTTTAACTAACATGTAGGTGTGTTTTAAAAGTTTGGTTCTTCATTTCTATGGCATACATTTAAGCACAAGAAAATGCACATCTGGAAGATGGGGAAAAGAGGATTTCTAGCCAGGTATGGTACTCTAGGAACTGCAAAGCATTGCTTCATTTTTTTTTGAAAGCATCACGATGCTGGAGGTGGTGTAAAGGCACTGGTCGCGATTCACCAAGTTCTCCTCTGAAGGCCCAACTGAAACAAATAGCTTTCCTTTGGTCTTGCACGGCTCCCGTTTATTTCGCGAGGGCCCTCGTGGAACAACTTCTGGTAGACTGTTGCCCTGTGGCTTGAATGAAAACATTATTTCTGGCCTTTGGTTCCTGAACTATTAACACTACAGCACTTTGAGAAAGAGACAGCGAGAGACAGAGAAAGTGATTTTACAGTCTCCACTTCACACACTCAACTCACATTGACAGCAGAGATGGGGCTTTTTAAAATTAACTGAGACAGATGCTTACTTCTGAGGAATGACTGTATCCCTGGAATTTATTCCTAAGAGGCAGCAAACCAATTTGCCTGTCTACACCGCGCAGCACACATGAAAATAACAGATTTTTAATTACCTTGCCAGTCTATTTCCGTGTCGCACTCCCTTCCGAAGCAGAGCAAGGGGTTTCCCTTCCGACGCTTTTGCATCGCAGTAAATCCCCCTGCCCGCGCGCACTTAGCAGACAGCATCAGTGAACACTTCTTTGTGCAACGCTGCGCTACAGAACTGACAGGGAACCTTTGCCGGGGAAGCTTCCCAGGTGCGCGGCATTTGGAGGGCTGCTGTTTCCAAAAATGGGACTCTTCCAGGAAAGAAAAACCCGAACGCAGCAAACATTGACCCCCAAGCGATTCCACAAGCTACCCAGCTGCAGCGAAGGGCTACGCCTCCCGAGACAGTGCCCTCGGCTCCAGCCCCATTACAAAGGCAAGCTGCCCCTTTGCTTTTCTGTCACCCCTCGTCCGTCTTCAGCACCGAGGGGAACACCGACCCTTGATGTGTGCAGAAAGGTATCACTGGGTTAAGAAGCCCCGGAGTCCAGACTTCTGCAAAGAAGGTGCATCTCCCTCTCTGGGCAGAAAGCAGGTAGGATCCTGGCCGTGGCTCTTCCGGCTGCCTGCAGCCCACCTGCTTCCATGCTCCTCTAAGCCTTCCAACACTTCAGTTGGTGGAAGAGGCATGAGAAGCCAGCGGTGGTGGTGTCTGCTGATGACTTCACTTCATTAGCATGCTTCTGATAGTTCACCGGGACTGTCTGTTTTTGACTGTCTTTAAGGCTCTGCTAATCAAAACTCTGGAGCGCTTAACCATTTCCTCACTGTGAGCTTCCCCAAAAGAGGCAAACGTCCAGAGAGGTAAGGGGAAAAGGAACGGCGGCTCGGCGGCTCCAAGCCCACCATGAGGTCCAACTGCAATAAATTATATCGATGCCTGCGGCTCATTGCCAACAGTCATATTCCCACCCCTATGGCAGACGGAGGGAACTGAGAGCCCCGTGCTGGATGGAGGATCCTGCACATCTCCGCCACACCAGACAGCCTCCCACCATATGCCCGCCCTCGAGGGCACAGCACTGGGATGCCAAAACTGTCTGCACCCTGCCAGGCCATCTGTATTTTGAATCTTCACATGCAGAAGAAGAAGAAGAGATTGGATTTATACCCCATGGCCCTTCGCTACCCAACGGTGTCTCAGAGCGGCTTACAAACTCCTTTCCCTTCCCCTCCCCACAACAGACACCCTGTGAAGCAGGTGGGGCTGAGAGAGCTCTAACAGAAACGGCTCTTTTTCAAGAACAGCTCTTATCAAAGCTATGGCTTGCCCAGGGTCATCCAGCCAGGAGCAAGTGCAGGAGTGGGGAATCAAACCCGGTTCTCCCAGATTAGAAGAAGAAGAGATTGGATTTATACCCCGCCCTTCACTACCCAAAGGAGTCTCAGAGCGGCTCACGAACTCCTTCCCCTTCCCCTCCCCACAACAGACATCCCATGAGGTAGGTGGGGCTGAGAGAGCTCTGGCAGAAACTGCTCTTTTTCAAGGACAGCTCTTATCAGAACTATGGCTTAGGTAGATAATGTTTACACTTCTTAGCCAAGACTTCGGTCATATAGACCCATAATAAATTGAAAGAACTATGGCTTGCCCAAGGTCATCCAGCCACGAGCAAGTGAAGGAGTGGGGAATCAAACCCGGTTCTCCCAGATTAGAAGAAGAAGAAGAGATTGGATTTATACCCCGCCCTTCACTACCCAAAGGTGTCTCAGAGCGGCTTACAAACCCCCATCCCTTCCCCTCCCCACAACAGACACCCCGTGAGGTAGGTGGGGCTGAGAGAGCTCTGACAGAAACGGCTCTTTTTCAAGGACAGCTGTGCCAGAGCTTGTGACTGACCCAAGGTGGGGAATCACAATGTACACGGGGAATCAAACCCGGCTCTCCCAGATTAGAATCCGCACACTTAACCGCTGCACCAAACCGGCCAATGCAACAACATGGCTGCTGACGCGCAGTCATGTGGTCAGGACACAACTACCTGGGTTGTCAGCTTTGGGTTGGGGAATTCCTGGAGATACTAGGGTGGAGCCTGGGAAGGAAAGGGTTTGGGAAGGGGAGGGACCTCAGCGGCTTATAAAGCCACCCTCCAAAGCAGCCATGTCCTCCAGGGGAACCGATCTCTCTCGTCTCTAGACCAGACTAGAGAGCCAGTTTGGTGTAGTGGTTAGGAGCCTGGGCTCTAATCTGGGAGAACTGCATTTGAGTCCCCACTCCTCCACATCCAGCTGCTGGTGTGACCCTGGGTCAGTCACAGTTCCCTCAGAGCTGTTCTCTCAAGGGCAGTTCTCAAGAGAGCTCTCTCAGCCTCGCCTACCTCCCAGGGTGTCTGTTGCAGGGAGGGGGAGGGGGAGGAGTTTGTAAGCTGCTCCGAGACTTCTTTGGGTAGTGAAGGGCCATGGGGTATAAATCCAATCTCCTCTTCTTCAGTTGGAATTCCAGGAAATCTCCAGTTATCCCCTGGAGGCTGGCAACCCTAGCTCCACCCTTTCCTGAGCTGCAGGGTTCTTTTGAAAGGGCAGTGGGAGCAAAAAAGGGCCCCGTCCTGTACAGATGCTTCAATTTGCCCGGAGACCTGTTCTTTCGTTAATGTACGCCTCTTGAACTATCCTCATGCCCCCCACCACCACGTCCCCCATCCCAGTCCACACAGAACAGCAGGGATGGATCCAGGGGTCATTTCGTAGAAAAAGAGGTGCAGGAGCTCCTTAGCATAACTCATGAGCATGACTTATTTGCATGTGCCACACCCCCTGGCATCACCGGAAGTGTGTCAGAAGGCAACACCCACCGCTCAGGCTCCACTGGACTGTTTTGGATTGCTAGCTTTTGGGGTGGGGCGTGCAGATCTGCCCTCACAGAGGAGGGAGAGCTTGTATCTGAATAAAATGTGGTCTTAAAGGTGCCACTGGACTGTTTTGGATTGCTAGCTATGTGGGTGAGGGGAACACGCAAATCTGCCCTCACAGAGGAGAGAGAGCTTGTACCTGAAGGCGGGCCGGGAGGGGGCTCTGCAACTTACCTGACTGCTTCTTGCTCCTTGTGGCCCAACTGAGGGCTGCTGGGAGCAGGGGGCGGGGCTTGTTGCATGTGCCACACCCCCTGGGCTCCTTACTGCTGGAGCTCCGCTCCTGTGTCCTCCTGCAGGAAATGACCCCTGGATGAATCTAAAAGCCCCTCCCTCCCTGACATATCAGCTCCCCAGTTAGAGGGATGCCTTGGGCTTCTTTTCTTTTCTTTGGAGGGGTGTCTTTGCGGAACTGATTCCCCGTGAAGCTCCTGCAGTAGCACACAGCCCAGCACTTGGAACATTCGAATCAGCCCTGGAAAGGCGTGCAAACTGAGGAAGAACGCTCGTTCTCAAGGTGGTGGGATGGCGTCACGCCCTCCCTTCCGTTTCCCAGGGTGCTCCTGTTTGCCACACATGGCATCGCTTCTTGCAGAGTTAAGGGGAGTTCGGGAATACCTCCCACATGGCTTCAGCACGGTGGGAGAGCTAGAACTGTGCCCAGAAGTACCTTGGAGGCCAACAAGATCTCCCAGGGTATAAGTTCTGGAGAGCCTGAGTTCCCTTCGTTGGATACTAGCTCTTCTATTGCAGGCCAACAAGATAACTACCCCATTGAGACTGTCACACTGACGGGAGTGGCTTTTCTGTGGCTTCATCCCACAGTGTGGCGCTAACGGCTGTGGGGGAAATTGTGGGGGAAATTGCACAGCTCCTTACCACAAATGCCTCGCCCAGTCAGGATTAGAGGATAGTGATTAAATGACAAGTATCCTCCACGAGATTGCCTTTTTGGTGAGCCAGTTTGGTGTCGTGGTGAAGTGCGCGGACTCTAATCTGGGAGAACCGGGTTTGATTCCCCACTCCTCCACTTGCACCTGGCTGGACGACCTTGGGCAAGCTGTAGTTCTGACAAGAGCTGTCCTTGAAGAAGAGCAGTTTCTGTCAAGAGCTCTCTCAGCCCCACCTACCTCACAGGGTGTCTGTTGTGGGGAGGGGAAGGGATGGGGGTTTGTAAGCCGCTCTGAGACACCTTTGGGTAGTGAAGGGCGGGGTATGAATCCAATCTCCTCCTCCTCCTCCTCCTCCTCCTCCTCCGCTGCTGCTGCTGCTGCTGCTGCAGGGCATCAAGCAAGGAACCCACAGAACAGCGGTTCCCTTAGCATGCATGTAGCACTTAAAACACACCTAACCTTAGAGTTGTCGGCTTCCATGTGCCACCTGGAGATCTCCCACCGTTACAACTGACCCCCCAGACGACAGAGGTCGGTTCCCCTGGAGAAAATGGCTACTTTGGAAAGCGGACTCTCTGCCCTTGCGTATCAAAGCGGTCCCTCCCCTCCCCAAACCCCGCCCTCCTCAGGCCCCACCCCCAAAATCTCCAGATATTTCCCACCCCAGAGTTGGCAACCCTACCTAAACGTGATCCAAATCGCACTCCGCTTCTTAAAACGCGTGTAAACGGTAGAGGACGGCAGAACGCCCTCTCCAATAAACCCCTGCAGGCGTATCAAATGCTATTAATTTGTGTTCGACGTAGGTGAACAAGATATAGCCCGATTCCTCCCACCCTGGCTGGAGATGAAAACGTTTTCAAATCACATCATTCCCCTCCCCACCACCACCGCTGTAAATCTCCTGCTCTAAATGGGTGTCACACACCCGTCATTTATTGCTGGCGTGCCTTAAAAGCAATGGAGACTGGTGCGTGTGCGGATATAGACCCACTTCCACACTCGCAGCCCTGGGCGACTTGCCCAGAATTAACTCAGCTTTGGCCAATGCCGCCATGCACAGCCCCCCCCCCATCCCGCTTCCCACACGGGGAGCATTAATGTCACCAGATTAACGTTACAGCAAAAACACAAACCCTCCCACACTCTTATCCAATTAGCGCCCCTTTGTTACAAATGAAAGGGGGGGGGGAAGCAGCCCTCCTTGGCCTTGGAGAAATCTTGGGAGAACTAATCAAGGCCTCGTGTGTAGCGTGGTAAATGCACAGAGCCGCACGGTGGTTTGAACAGCTGTGAGGACCGGCCGAATGAGAGGCCTTGTTCGTATGGAGTACGTATGGCCACAGGGGGATCCGGCTCTCTTGGACATCCCACTTAACTGCACGGGAGATGACCCACATATTTGACTACTGATTCACAAGCTCAGCTGAGCACTAAGGCGCTCGGAGAAGCAGAGAGGAATCCAAGGTTAGGGAAACGCGGGGCTCCCTCTGGAACAAAAAACACGGAGCGCCTAAACGGCAATTGCCTAGCCTGCTTTATTTCCCGGGCTTTCTAGGATTTTTTCCGACGGGACGTCTATGCAGCACCTGCAAAACTTAAGATGCAAAATGTACGTAGCTCCAACTTTACCAATAGACAGCCTTCCTTTTTTTTAAAAGCTATAAGTTGGTGGCAAAATTCAGGAGGGGATGCTACCACTGTGACCACAAAGGCATGGTGGGGAGTGCTTTCCCTGTTGAACTTCTGACACTTATGCAGGCGTTAAGGTGCAGGAATCCTAATGAGGAAAAAAAGAAATCACAAGCTAAAGACTAAGCCAGGGGTGTCAAACATATGGTCTGTGGGCCAGAACCGGCCCATCTCTGGCCCACAAGCAACTGGCAATTACCTTTATTGGCAGATAACCAGGGGTCATTTCGTAGAAAAAGAGCTAGGGGAACTCATTAGCATAACTCATTAGCATATGCCACACCCCCTGACATCAGGGGCCCGGCGGTGGACCTGCAAGGCCAGCGGGAGTGCAAGGAAGCCCCGCCAAGGCCCTCTCTGGCCCCAGGCAGGCAGGGGTGGGGAGAGGCGGGGAGGAAGCAACTTACCCTGCCATACGGAAGAGGCTGATGTACAGAAAGACAGTAGCCACTCATCTCCTTCTCGGAGAGTAGAGGTGGTGACTCAAAGTCACTTTCCTGCTAATAATGGGAGATCTTTCAGACAAGTCTTTCAGCAACAACTAAGCTGAAATTTGGATCCCAGCTATCAATGGGATTCTATACCCCTGTGTACAATGGAACAGAGAGATAGTCACAAGCACAAGTGGTTTTAAAAGGCATATTCCTGGAGGTCAGGTCCATCAATAGCAATTATCTACACTGGTCTAAATGGGATCTTCAGATGCATTATACCTCTGAATACTAGTCCCTGCTCTACTTGCAGATCTTCTGGGGCAGCTGATTGGTCACTATGTGAAGCAGGATGCTAGACGAGATGGACCATCAGTCTGATCCACCACAGCTGCTTTAATATTCTTAAGGACTGCCATTTTTATTGGCTTTCTTCCTATAGTTTTAGGTGCAGCCAAGCATGGGGAAATCAAATAGGTGAAGCTTTACCAGACATGGAGAGACATTGGTTGAAAACATTTATCTTGGCCTTTCAGAGTAATGTAAAAGCAGAGAAGTGGGGCTAGCAAAACACATGCACAATTATCAACCATTGTCTGACTCCGGGCAACAGAAATCAGTGGGTTGTCATGTGGCCTGAAGAAAAATGGCTTTTCTGTTTAATAGAAGCTTAATAGGAGGGTATTTACCCTGTGACGTTATTTACCTCTATGCCATGAAAAACTTCAGCTGCCCGTTTCCACACCTCTATTAAAGGGTCAGGACATTTTCTTCAGGCCGAATGTGATATGGATGGGGAAATGTTTAATGTAGACTGTGGCTACACAAGAGCGAAATGCATTAAGTACTCTGCTATTTTCTGTAAGGGCCTCATTCCTGTCCTGTTCACATATATTGCAATGCACATATTGATGGCCAAAACTAGAAGAACAGTTACGTATTCCTAATTAAAAAGGAGTGTATATACTCCCATCTCCTCTGGTTTGCCTCTGGCCCCGGTCACACAGGAGGTTTTGCCCTGCAAGAGGGACAGATCGGGTGCGCATCAAACGGGCGTGATCACATCGCGACATCTGGGAAGTGGAGCGCACCCGTCCCCCATCCGTCCTTTCCGGGGGGAAACGCGCATTAAAAAAAACCTAGAAAGAGTACTACCTACCTGAAGCTATGTTGTAGCACACGTGGCCCAGCTGGACAGAATAATGTTTATCTCAGATCCAGCCCCCCCCCCCCCCCACAAATGAGTTTGACACCTCTGGACTAAGCTGTCCTTACCAAGGACTTATTCTGGTGTTTCTCCCCAGGGTGACTGGGCATCAAGGTTTTAAGCTAGTGCGCACAACATCCCCATGGAGTCTGTACCACTTTGTAGGCCCAAAAAGGGTTACCAACAGTGTTCCCTCTAAGCTGAGTTAGTGTGAGCCAGCTCACAGTTCTTTAGCCTCCGGCTCACCCGTTTTTGCCTTCGCTCAGGAAGGATGGGGCTCCAGAGCAAACTCATTGATGCAGCAACCAAATCGCTCGATCACAACTTTAATGCCGGAAGCTCACAAAGTAGAATTTTTGCTCACAAGACTCCACAGCTTAGAGGGAGCACTGGTTACCAACACTGGGCTGGGAAATACCTGGAGATTCGGTGGAGGAGCCCGAAGAGAGCAGAGTTTGGGGAGGGAATTTAGCTGGTACGTGGTGCCCCAGAGTCCGCCTTACAAAGCTGCCATTTATCTCCAGGGGAACTGATTTCTGTAGGCTGGAGACCAGCTGTAAACCTGGGGGATCTCCAGGCCCCACCTGGATTTTGGCATCCCCGAGGGTGGAAGAAGAAAACCCAGATTCCATAACTTTTCTGATTTCTGCCGACGAACCGGGCTTCTGCCACCTGTGGGCAAGGAACTGAAGAGAGCACTGAAAGTCCCACCTTCTGCCTCCTGGAAACCCAGGCCAGTGTCCACTTGCCACCCACTCTCAAGCAACTCCTTGCTTCCAAGATTCACCGGAGTATGTCACTAACACAGTCCCAATCTCAGAGCTATTTTTGGGCAGGAACGCACAGGAACGGAGTTCTGGCTGGCTCCCGAGTTGGCCACGCACAGCAGGAACTCATTAGCATAATAGGCCACGCCCAACAGCAGAAACTCATTAGGATTGGCTACATTAGGGGTGTGTGGCCTAACATGCAAAGAAGTTCCTGTTACAAAAAAGGCCCTGGGTTTTGACCACAAACAAGGTAAACAGAATAAGAAGCAAAAGGTGGGTGTGGCTGGATGAGCACACTTCTGGTAACATGGGGGTGTGGCCTAATATGCTAATGAGTTGTGCTGTCAGGGGTGTGGCCTAATATGCTAATACGTTTCTACTGTTGGGTGTGGCCTAGTATGCTAATGAGTTCCTGCTGGGCTTTTTCTACAAAAAAAGCCCTGCCCAATCTTATCTTTGAAGGCATAAGATATAAACAGGAATCAACAGCAGCTGGAGACCCTTGGACAGGAGGAGGAAGAGGAGAAGAAGAAGAGGAGCAGGAGGAGGAGAAGGAGAAGAAGAGGAGGAGGAGGAGGAGGAGGAGGAGATTGGATTTATATCCTGCCCTTCACTACCCAAAGGAGTCTCAGAGCGACTTACAAACTCCTTTCCCTTCCCCTCCCCACAACAGACACCCTGAGAGGTAGGCGGGGCTGAGAGAGCTGTGACAGAAACTGCTCATTTTCAAGGACAGCTCTGACATAACTATGGCTTGCCCAAGGTCATCCAGCAGGTGCAAGTGGAGGAGTGGGGAATCAAACCCGGTTCTCCCAGATTAGAGTCCGCACACTTGACCACTACACCGAACTGGCAAGTGGAGGAGTGGGGAATCAAGCCCGGTTCTCCCAGATTAGAGTCCGCACACTTGACCACTACACCGAACTGGCTGTCACACCGAAAGGCCCAAAAGAAGTGATCCGTTGAAGCAAGACTGTCGGGGGGAACAAAAGCACAGGCCACGGCCAGTCCATTCTCCAGGTAGCCCTTCAGCAAAAAAACCCCTAGATGCTATTGGCCGGCAGAATGCTGGATTCTGTGCTAACAGGTGTCCCAAACCTAGAACCAAAACGGGGGGGGGGGGTTTAACCCAAACAGAGTTGAATTAAGAACCTAAAGGTTAAGAAGATCTAAATGTGTAGGCCCAATAATTCTGTTAGTCAAATTAAAAACATTAAATACTGACAGATATACAAACATGTTCATGTATTTATTACAAAGCAGATTAAAAGCAGATTTTGGCCCTGGTGATAGCCTCAATTAAGAATAAAGTTGTACAGTGATAACCCAAAATGACCATTATTGACCCTGTCTATACGCATTTCGGCCCACTGGCCTTCCTTCCAATTAGCCTGGAGAAACGACGGTGGAGGGGTGACATGATCGAGGTTTATAAGGTTATGCATGGGATAGAGCAGGTCGAGAAATAAGTCCTTTTCTTCCTTTCTCACAATACAAGAACTCAAGTGGGCACTCCATGAAATTGCTGAGCAGTCGGGCTAGAATGGATAAAAGGAAGTAATTCTTCACCCAGGAGGTGGCGGTGGCTACAAGCATGGACAGCTTCAAGAGGGAATTAAATAAGCATATGGAGCAGAGGTCCATCAGTGGCTATTAGCCACAAGGTATAGATAGGAACTCTTGGTCTGGGGCAAGGGATGCTCTGTATTCTTGGTGCTTGGGGGGTGGCAACAGTGGGAGGGCTTCTAGTGTCCTGGCCCCACTGCTGGACCTCCTGATGGCCCCTGGTATTTTTGACAGAGTGTGACAGAGTGTTGAACTAAATGGGCCATTGGCCTGATCCAACAGTGGCTTCTCTTATGTTCTTATGTTCTCAGTGGTCAAACAAATGATATTACAGAATGGCTCCTGAAATTGTAATGCAACAACCATTTCTTATAAATTGACCAAGATAAAATGTTTTAATAATTATTGTCTGTGACCAAGGGCAAAGTTATTAATCGGAGCCCTCATTCTTGATAGTTACCGTTGGGTTTAAGATCTACCCATCTTTGTTTAAATTTGTATTGTAGATTTGTTATTGTATTTTACTGTTTTATACTTGCGTTTTTATTGTTATAATCTTGGCACATTGTGCCCTTGTCAGCCGCCCTGAGCCTTCGGGGTAGGGCGGGATATAAATCCAAGGATAAATAAAAATAAATAAATAAAATAGTTCGCTGCAATGGTTAGATACACTTTCCTATAGTAATGGTTCAAGTGTGTACCTTCCTCGCTCGGTCAGAAAAACTCGATGCAGCCAGGAGCCAATAGTGATGTAATAATCCCAAACTGAGAACGCAATCGTTTTCGATAATCAAAGATTCTCCCTTTCCTTTGAAGCCAGATCGCAGCCAGCTCTGCTGTCCGTAACAATGGTCTCCTCCCAGTTCAGGGCACATATTTTATGGAGTATGTCAGTGAGGACATCTCTCCCCCCCCCCCAGTTTCTCGGCAGGTTTCCGTGAGAGTTCCACTTGCAGAGTTTCCAGCTGCGTTTCATGGACACGAGCCGGTTGTCATGGGCTGCAAAGCTTCCTCGGTTCCTAAAAAATCTTTTGGAGTTGAAGACCCTGACAGCTCCACACCTGGAGTGAGTGCAGCCCTGGTATGTCAGGGGAGAAATGCTCAAGCATGCAGCCAGCTTCTAAGCAAACATTCCACATGCTTGCAGGATTACCACAAGGGAAGAGTTCGGAATCCAGTGCAGGATTGGGTACCCTGAGGTGCATAGAGAGGCTGGCGGTGGCCAGGCCACTGGCTGCCTCACTAAGCCCAGAGACCCTACTTAGTCCAGCTGTAGCATTAACCGCAGACGGTTAATAAACCGTATCACTTAAACCGGTTGCAGACGACTGGAAACCAAATGGCTAGAATCAGGGCTATTTTTGGGCAGGAACGCACAGGAACGGAGTTCCGGCTGGCTCCCAAGTTGGCCACGCCCAGCAGGAACTCATTAGCATAATAGGCCACGCCCAACAGCAGAAACTCATTAGGATTGGCTACATTAGGGGTGTGTGGCCTAACATGCAAAGGAGTTCCTGCTACAAAAAAGACCTGGGTTTTGACAACAAACAAGGTAAACGGAATAAGAAGCAAAAAGTGGGTGTGGCTGGATAACCACACTTCTGGTAACATGGTTGTGTGGCCTAATGTGCTAATTAGCTGTGCTGTCAGGGGTGTGGCCTAATATGCTAATGAGTTTCTGCTGTTGGGTGTGTCCTATTATGCTAATGAGTTCCTGCTGTGCTTTTTCTACAAAAAGAGCCCTGGCTAGAATGCAAGACACCATGGGGCAGGACTGCCATCTCCGTGTTGGGAAATTCCTGGAGATTTGGGGGTGGAGCCTGGGGAGGACAGAGACGGCCGTGGGGTACAAGGCCAGAGACTCCACCCTCCAAAGCAGCCATTTTCTCCAGGGGAGCTGATCTCTGCTGTTTGGAGATCAGTCGTACGATCTTGGAGATCTCCAGGCCTGACCTGGAGGCTGGCAACCTTACAATGGGGGGGTCTCTTAGAGTTGGGAGATGGTGGGTTGCCAAAGGTCAGGTTGAGAACTAAGTAGGGTTGCCAGCCTCCTGGTGGGGCCTGGGGATCTCCCAGAATTACAACTGCAGAGATGCAAGACGGGGCTCTAGCGGTAGGCCTTTGGCTGAGGCAGCAGACGTCCACATGTGCCCCCCCCCCAGGTTGCGGTCTCCCACCCACTGATAAGCGGCCACACCCAGTTACATCAATGGGCCGGATTCTCCCTACGGCAAGCGCGACTACTGATTTTATATGTTTTAGTGTGTTTTACATTTTATTGTATTTATTAAAAGGTTGTGACCCGCCCTGAGCCCGTTTACAGGATGGGCGGGATATAAATGCGATAGGTAAATAAATACATAAATAGCTCAAGTCTGCTGAAGAAAGTGGCTGCTTTGGAGGGTGGACTCTGCTGAGGGTCCCTTCCCTCCCCAGGGCTTCACATCCCAAATCTCCAAGAATTTCCCAAAGAGAAGTGGGTCACCCCATGGATAAGGAGTTTGAGGGGGGCTGTAATGGGAGAACCATCAAACGCTCAATCCCCTGGCTGCAGTACTGCAAAGTCCAGTCTCAGATGCATCGCATGAGTCAATCAGGCGTCACCTGCACTGGTGTTGGAATCCACTTCCCAAAGTGTCCCTCTTAGCTCTACCATTAATTTCGCTTCAGAAGACCCACAGAAACTTGGTTTTGCCAGGGAGCTGGGAACTGACCATTTCCATCGTAACGACTTCAAATGCAACAAAAGGTTTTCTGCTGCTCTCTGTTTCAGTCATATTTTACTGAAGGCCTCTGACGGATAGTCCAAAAGTTTGTGTTTATTGTTTTATGCATAACCCAAATGCCTTCGGCAGAAGGGGAGGACTATTAATCGTGGAAATGAACCATATTTTTTTTCTCATTTAGGGCAGGCAAAAAATCCATAGCATTCCCAGGGCTACAACGTAGGCACCAAGCTACTCAGCATAAGATGTCTGAGATGAACTTCAACAGGAATCCCTCGGACAATCTGACAAGGACAGGAGGCTACGTCACATGTAAGCAAGGTATGTTCACCTGGCAATCCCGGTTGTTGGAATGTTCTGCATCCCTAATACCAGGGGTCATTTCCTCCAGGAGCGCTCAGGAGCGGAGCTCCAGCAGTAAAGAGCCTAGGGGGCGGGCACATGCAACAAGCCCCGCCCCCTGCTCCCAGCAGCCCTCAGTCAGAGCAAGAAGCAGCCAGGTAAGTTGCAGAGCCCCCCGGCCCAAAACAGTCCAGTGGCACCTTTAAGACCAAGTTTTATTCAGGTTCTCCCTCCTCTGCAAGGACAGATCTGCACGTTCTCCTCCCCCCCCAATAGCTAGCAATCCAAAACAGTCCAGTGGCACCTTTAAGACCAAGGTTTATTCAGGTACCAGCTCTCCCTCCTCTGCAAGGACAGATCTGCACGTTCTCCTCCCCCCCCAATAGCTAGCAATCCAAAACGGTCCAGTGGAGCCTGAGCGGTGGGTGTTGCCTTCTGACACACTTCCGATGATGTCAGGGGGTGTGGCCTATGCAAGTAAGTCATGCTAATGAGTTATGCTAATGAGCTCCTGCACCTCTTTTTCTACAAAATGACCCCTGCCTAATACTAAGTGCTATGGATGTACAGTTTGGTAGTTTTCAGTTCTTTATTTTTATCTTTCCCACTTTCTACATCACTCATGTGCGCACGGGCATAGATTAAAAAAAAACTTTTAAACAACAATTTTGAATGGCCACATATATGAATGCATCAGATTCCATCTTTGCAGTTCTTTACTGCTGTGCATACGCACTTGTGCAGAAGTCCATCAGTGGCTATTAGCCACAAGGTATCGATAGGGCAAGTGATGCACTGTATTCTTGGTGCTTGGGGGGGCCAACAGTGGGAGGGCTTCGGGTCCTGGCCCCACTGCTGGACCTCCTGATGGTCCCTGGTATTTTTGGCCACTGTGTGACACAGAGTGTTGGACTGGATGGGCCACTGGCCTGATCCAACATTGGCTTCTCTGATGTTCTTATGTTCTTTCTTTTTTTAATCTTTCTTTTAAAACCTAAAAAAAAGAACAAGAAGGGGGGGGGAACTCAAAATCTAGCAACTAATGGAAAAGAAAAATACATATGTATAAAGTAGAAATAAAAATATAACAGTGCTGGCAGAGCTGCAGTTGTGCACACTGATAAGAATGCCAAACGACAAAGCCGATACTGACGTGTCGTTGGACAAGATTCTTTTTGTGCCTCAAGCTACCAATGTGCAGGGACGTGTCTGAGCATCAGTAACACACTTGACAGAAAGAATCTTGATACAACTGTACATAGGCAATGGCGATGGCTTTTTCACTTTGTTTTAACAAGGCGCATGAGTACACCCGGGGGGGGGCAGTTGCAAATGAACCAAAGGAGCTGAAAGCTATGGGAAACTGTGCATGCTACAATTCTGGAATTAATTTCAGAAACTGTCCTAGAAAAACTGGAATTCAGGCAGAGTGGAGCACAGCGCAGGGGGGGGGGGAAATCCCAGACCCATAAAAAGAATGGAGTGGGGGAAATCCTCTCACCCCCTACCTGTTAGTTGTTTGGCTGTGAGCCACAGTTAAGTCTTCAGAAGAAGAGCAGCATATCAGTGTAACCAATCGTAACAGCCGAGGAGAGGTTTCACATCAATCAAGACCACCAGCGTGGAGGTGCAAACAGACCCTTGTGAGGCTCTGAGTTCATCCCCGTGGATACTTCGTAAGAGAACAAAACGGATCCTCTCCTATCGGTCCTTTATTACAAGACCCCACCTCAATGAATTCCACAGCTCTGGGAATTTCAGTCGCACAGTCGAGTCCAACTCTTTGCGACCCCATGGACTAGATCACGCCAGGCCCTCCTGTCTTCCGCCGTCCTCTGAAGTTTGCTCAATTTCATGTTCGTTGCATCTATGACACTGTCTAACCATCTCATCCTTTGCCGTCCCTGTCTTCTTTGACCTTCAATCTTTCCCAGCATCGGGGTCTTCTCCAGCGAGTGCTCCCTTCTCATTGGGTGGCCAAAGTCTTTGAGCTTCAGTTTCATTATCTGGCCTTCCAGGGAACAGTCCGGGTTGGTTTCTTTTAGGATTGACTGATTTGTTCTTCTTGCAGTCCAAGGGACTCTCAAGAGTCTTCTCCAGCACCATAGTTCAAAAGAATCTATTCTTCGGCGCTCGGCCTTCCTTATAATCCAACTCTCGCAGCCATACATGACTACTGGGAATACCATTGCTCTGACCATGCAGACTTTTGTTGGCAGGGTGATGTCTCTACTTTTTATCGTGCTGTTTAGGTTCGCCGTCGCTTTGGGAATGGGGAGTGGCTCTGGGAATAGGGAGTGTGAAACGCTGGGCAGCGTCTAAACACATACTAAAGCTTCCGTTCCCTGTGCTGCGACTTCTCCTTCAGCATCAGCCTAGCAGTAATTAAACTTCATCTCCCCCCCCCTCCATTGTCACTTTTGAAACAGAAGGGAGTGGAAGGCCTTGTTGTGTGGATCAGAAGGGATTGCTAAAGTGTCATGGAAACGGTTTCTACTAACCACCAGGACACCCCCACCGCCCTCCTCTCTCTCAGAACCCGCAGCCATGGCAGAGTCAGCAGAATAGGATGAAGCGGGGGCCACGGTGGGCCTTTCCCTGTTCTCAGGCACCAGCAAGCCTCAACCGCATCCTCCCTCCCTCTGCCAGCCCCTGGCTCCTTCTCCCGCGTTGGCTGCGCCTCTGCAATCCAAACCTTCATGACAAACATCAATTGGGATAAACAAGCGAGAGGGAAATCAGCACATGTTTTCAAACTACAAAAATGTTAATTAAATCATGAAATCCAATAAAAAAAATAAAATAAAAAACACTCCCATCAGGCAGAAGCTGTCAAGCATCAAGATGTGCCGTTCGGAACGTCTTGCTACATGCAAGCCGATAGCCCCATAAGAACATAAGAACCCAAGAAAAGCCAATGCTGGATCAGGCCAGTGGCCCATCCAGTCCAACACTCTGCGTCACACAGTGGCCAAAAATACCAGGTGCCCTCAGGAGGTCCACCAGTGGGGCCAGGACTCTAGGAGCCCTCCCACTCTTGCCCCCCCCAAGCCCCAAGAATACAGAGCATCCCTTGCCCCAGACTGAGAGTTCCTATCTATCCCTTGTGGCTAATAGCCACTGATGGACCTCTGCTCCATATAAGAACACAAGAGAAGCCAATGCTGGATCAGGCAAGTGGCCCATCTAGTCCAACACTCTGTGTCACACAGTGGCCAAAAGGACCAGGTGCCATCAGGAGGTCCGGCAGTGGGGCCAGGACACTAGAAGCCCTCCCACTGTTGCCACCCCCTCCAAGCACCAAGAATACAGAGCTTCCCTTGCCCCAGACCAAGAGTTCCTATCTGTACCTTGTGGCTCATAGCCACCGATGGACCTCTGCTCTTAACAAAAGAACATAAGAGAAGCCAATGTTGGATCAGGCCAATGGCCCATCCAGTCCAACACTCTCTGTGTCACACAGTGGCCAAAAATACCAGGTGCCTTCAGAAGGTCCACCAGTGGGGCCCAGTTGGGAAAGCATACCTTTGTTGCTCTGCTGACTGAAGGGGTTAAGGTGACCCCAAAAGGTTGACCCCCAAAGAGGAACAGGGCTCCTCTCTTGCTTTGGGTAGATTGAACAACTTGGCCTGGATTACACAGGTTGATTCATATTAAGACTGAGGCGAAGGGGGGCCTTGCTTTGGTGAGCCAGCATGAACCAGATGGCCTTTTGTCTTCTTCTAGCTAACGGAGTCAAAGACCAAGACGTGGACTGAAGTGCAGGGAATCAGAAGTGGCAAAAAGGGAGGAGAGCAGTCTGGAGAGACAACCATATGCAGCAATTCCCAATATCACAGCAAGGAGCAGTGACCTTTAGTGGTACCGCAGACAATGCAGATAGCTATTTGCCTTTTCCTATGCAAAGAGTCTAACCTGGATGGCGCAGGCTGGCCCTCTCTCATCAGAGCTCAGAAGCTAAGCAGGGTCGGCTCTGGTTAGTACTTGGATGGGAGACCACCAAGGAAGTCCCAGGTTGCTACGCAGAGGCAGGCAATGGAAAACCACCCCTGTCCGTCTCTTGTCTTGACCTGGATGGCCCAGGCTGGCCCTCTCTCATCAGATCTCAGAAGCTAAGCAGGGTCGGCCCTGGTTAGTACTTGGATGGGAGACCACCAGGGAAGTCCAGAGTCACAAGGCAGAGGCAGGCAATGGGAAACCACCTCTGAGTGTCTCTTGCCTTGAAAACCCTACAAGTTCACCACAGGTCAGATGTGATTTGAGGACACTTTCTACTACCACTGTGCAAAGAGACAGCCACAGGCAGCCTTCCTATCCTTTTCCTAGTTATTCGAGATGGATGGATGAACGGGCTGATATAGATGACGTGGCCACTGTCGGAGCCAAGAGGCTGAGAACAAACTATTGTTCTCCATGCCCGGGTTGGAAATCCCCCTGAAGCACTGACAAGCCCTCATCGGAAACAGAGCACTAGGCTAGATGGATCTTTGGACTCATCCGACATAGATATGTTGTTATGGCCAAGATGGCCTTCGGTTTGACCTAGAAGAGCACCTTGTACATTCACACCAAACAAGACCTAGAGAGGAAGAGCTGACGTCATCCAGCCAAGCCAAGCCGAGTGGGGGAAATGCTGTCTAGATCACGTCTGAGTTGCAACTGAACAAATCCCCGTCGGCTGCAAAATGTGCGCTATGTAAAGATTATACGTGTTGTCCTCCCTTACCCCTATAAAGCATTGTTAGTCCCTTGTGAAATGAGTAACTGTAAATCGCTCAGAGCCAGCAGCTCTGCAAGGATTGAGCGATCAATAAATTGAAAGATTATTTATTTATTTATATCCACAGTAAGAAAAGGGCTCGTTGCCCTAGGATTTATGACACCATCGGCAACCTCTAAGGAGAAGGAGAAGGAGAAGGAGTCAAGAACAATATTTCTCACCAGTTCTGTTCTTCCTTGGTTCAGCAAGAACCAGGATACTTTTGAAGATCTGCAGCAGCAGTGTTCAGTTAGGGATATGTTGGGTACATTTCTGCGGTAGGCGTGAACACTTATTCACAAGAGGAAGGATCTTCATCAGGAACGAGCACGCATCGAGGGAGAATTACTCTTGCTCCCCTCATTTAATTTCTGTATGTATTGACATTCTACCTTTCCTCGTGGCTCCAGGTGGACCCACTAAAGCTTCAGGGGTGAGGGAGAAGGGCGTGGCTTAAAGCTAGGTCCACGAATCCTGTGTGGACTGGTTTCACGAAGGACTGCACATCTGCTCTGTATGTGCCTGTTTCTGGGTAGGGAGGGGGACATTCCCAGGCCATTCGAACAGACACTAGGTTTCACGGACATATTGTACTGATTTCCCAGTCTGTTCCGAGTGCTCTCTCTGTTGTTTACTGCACATCGCTTGAAAAATTTGCAACGGACTGCCAGGTTCCACCCAGGGCTCATTTGCTTCCAGACTTCTGTCCAAGAAGAGACCTGTGGCAGCGGGTAAGTCTGTCACCTCCTTTTCTGCAAGGTCCATGTCAAAACTCACATGCGCCTCCAGAGCTGGGCGCTCTCTACACTGGCGCTGACTGCTCACACATGCCGGTCACATGGGGGCTGGCTGGTTTGCAAGAGAGCCAAGCAAGATGCTGTCATGAAATTTTGTGCGCGCAGTGAAGCGTGACTCCAAAGCCAGGCTGGGCCAACAACTGCAAGGAACATGCTTGGCTTTGCATGAGTGATGGAGCAGCGATGGAGAGAGAATGAGGACGGTTTAAAAAAAAAGAAGAAGAAGGAAATCGCAGATGAGTTTCCAGACCTGCCAGAAAGCAATCAACCAACGTCAGCCCGCTGAAGAAGAGGAACATTTTATAACTCTACCACCAGAAAAAAGGAAGAAGAAGGAGCAGGATGAGCTGGGAAGGTGGAAGGGGGAAAGGACAAAATCAGAAGACGCAGAACTCAAAGTGACAGAGGTCAGCCCAGCCCTCCTTCGAGTTTGGCCATGAATGCCCTCAGCCAGCAGATATGGCCTGTCAAGGACCAAATATTCTCCTCGGCTTTCGCTGCCAATTCTCGCAGACCTTGACCGGCCTCCCAGCTCAGATTTCAGACTGCTTTGGAATCCTAGTTCGAGTCCCTGCTAAGTCAAGGCAGTGCCAGTCTCCGGCATTCTGCTGGCACCTGATGGCCAGGAAACCTCAGCCTCTCTGCTTTGACCTTCCGGCACACTCTCGCCTGTCTCTCAGGCTGCTGTTCCGCCTGGCTGCCAGCAAACTTCCTTTCTGGCGACCAACATCAGTGGCCACCCTCCCTGCGGTGAAATTTGCCTCATCCGTCGATCAGCTAGTCAACACACGCTGCAGATACAGCTCAGTTGTGCAAGCCACGAGACCTTTTTCCCCCCTTTCTTTCCAAAAACAAACAGACAGGAGAAACAGGAACGGGGGACTTAAAATCTAGCAACTAAATAAACGTTTTTTAAAAGGAAAAGAAAACAAATCACATGAAGTACAGACAAAAATATAACAATAGTGGTGGCGGATCTACACATGAGTTTGTACAAACGGATTCCAAATATCAACAATCTTAATTATAGGGCCATCTACAGCCTGTGCTGCCGCTCATATCAGGAAGACCGATAGTCAATGAAATGGACACTAAACATGGAGCTAAAAGACTCATATTACAACCAATGTTCCCTCTAAGCTGTGGAGTCTTGTGAGCAAAAACTCTACTTTGTGAGCAACTAACATTAAAGTTGTGAGCGAGTGATTTGTCTACTGCATAAATTAGTTTGCCCTGGAGCCCTCCTTCCTGAGCGAAGACAAAAATGTGTGAGCCGGAGGCTAAAAAACTGTGAGCTAGCTCACACTAACTCAGCTTAGAGGGAACACTGATTACAACATTGGAAAAGTAAAATCCCACCTCCGATAAATCAGTGGGTTGAGGACCTTAGAACTTTGTATGCACTCATACAGTACGCCATCGTTAAGCAATTAACTAAATATCGCCAGCACTTTATGACACTGAATTGTTTATAACTGAACTGTTTTTAGATGATTTGATGTGGATTTTAAATTATTATTTATGTATCAGATTGTGTAAGCTGCCCTGAGCCTGCTTTTGTGGGGAGGGCGGGCTATAAATTAAATAAATAAATACATAAATAAAAATAAGTCCATATGCAATTGCTATCTATTCCCCATGCATTCAAATATTGATAGAGTTCTAAGGTCCTCAACCCACTGATTTACCGGAGGTGGGATTTTACTTTTCCAGTGTTGTAATATGAGTCTTTTAGCTCCATGTTTAGTGTCCATGTTTGTTGACTATCGGTTAGCCTCTAAGAGACAGGCAGATAGTTTAAAAGTAAATAAGCATCCTCAAAAACCAATGAAGATTCTAATACAAAATTGATATGAGTATGCAAGCCACAAGATCAACAGCAGGTGCCTTCCAGATCCCCAGAACAGCTCCTAATATCAATCCGCCATTGCTCCAGGATCATCTAAAACAATTAATTGATCCCACAAAACAGTAGGGAGAAAGGGAGACTGCGAAAATGAACTTGAATGAGAAATTTATCATATACTGCACATTGCTTGAAAAATTCGCAATAGCCCTGGCTCTGGTTGAGGACAGCTGGATATCTTTGGGGCCAGGCATCTCTCTGCATCCCTCATTCATCCATCTCAGCAGGCCTAGGAAAGTAGGAGAACCTTTCTATGTGGTGCTCCTCATCTTGCGTCACTCAAGCCCTGAAACAGCCACAGAAACAGATGGCGCGTGAGAAAGCAGATCTCAGAAACGCAGCATATCTGGATTCTGCCCACCCTCACCAGAACACCTACGTAATGTTGCTTTCTCTCTCAGCCTTCAAAGCCATCCACGAAAGCCTTTCACCACCTCCTCCATCTGGAACACAGCATACGTTGCCTGCATTCTCTCACATCCAGCCCTTTCTGGGTTTCACCTCTCCTTTCCCTTTGCTCATCTCTCCCTCCTTCCCTCACTGCCAGATTGACTTTGCGAACTCCAAGGGGCAGGGACTTGTCTGGTTTTAGTTCCATTGCTTTACACACTGCAGAGTCCAGGAGCAGCACTCTATAAATAAATTAGAAGTAACTACATCTGAATGATCATCGTCATGATCAGGGCTTTTTTTTCTGGGGGAATGCGCCGGAACGGAATTCCAGAACCTCTTTGACAAAATTCTTTTTAAAATGTTTAAAACTTCATGACTTTTCAGTATACTGATTGAAAACTTCATTTCCATCTTGAGAGTTCTGGCCAGTGTCCCGTCTAAGCTGAGTGAGTGCGAGATAGCTCACAGTTATTTAGCCTCCAGCTCACACATTTTTGTCTTAGCTCAGGAAGGATGGGGGTCCAGAGCAAACTGATTTATGCAGCAGCCAAATTGCTGGTTATCCTCTGGTTATAGTAACATCTGAGCTGAACAGAACGGCTGTCAGTTCTAGCCCCATACTGGTGTGAGCTACCAGCATTGTCCCCAGCTCACTGTCCACCCAGCGGTTCGAAAGCTTTGGGGAGTAGATAAAATGGGTACCACTCCTTAGAGAGGGTGGGCACACTAAACCCCCCCGGTGGGGGAGGTGTTGGCTGGCGAATGGAATGTCCAGCTCATAAGATTGGAAGCCTAGAAAGATCTCCTTGGCATCAAGAAGCCTGTAATGGGCCGTTCCGGCCAGGTGGTGGCAGTGCGGCGTTGCGACTCGAAGTAGTCCTGGAGTCCTGGAGAAAGCTGACGTCATCAAGCCAAGCCGAGTGAAAAATGCCGTCTGGAACATGTCTAGTCTACAGCTGAATGCTCACAAGACTCCACAGCTTAGAGGGAGCCTTGGTTCTGGCACCTCTTTTTTTAAAAAAACAACGCCCTGTTCATGATCAAAGAGTCTGGTGGGTTGCCGTGTTAGTCTGAAGCAGCAGAACAAAGTCTGAGTCCAGTGACACCTTTAAGACACACAACGTTTTATTCTGGGTAGAAGCTTTCGTGTGCAAGCACACTTCCTCAGACACATATTCATGATCAGTAATCAACTGAGGTCACAAAGCATGCATTGCAGAGGAAATCACTGAAAGATCAGCAGTGCATTTCTAAGCAGTTACAACTCTCCTAAGTCTAGAGAAATCAGTGGGCTCAAAAGGGTGTAACTCTGCCTAGGATTTGCCCTGGAAGATGCCCAGTTTTGGACCCAGTTTGGTGTCGTGGTTAAGAGCGCGGACTCTAATCTGGGAGAACTGGGTTTGATTCCCCACTCCTCCACTTGCACGTGGCTGGATGACCTTGGGCAAGCCACAGTTCTGATAATGAGCTGTCCTTGAAAAAGAGCCGTTTCTGTCAGAGCTCTCTCAGCCCCACCCACCTCACGGGGTGTCTGTGGTGGGGAGGGGAAGGGAAAGGAGTTTGTAAGCCGCTCTGAGACTCCTTTGGGTAGTGAAGGGCGGGGGATAAATCCAATCTCCTCCTCCTCCTCTCTTCTTCTTCTTCTTCTCTCCCTTTCCCAACTTTCTTGCCGGGTAAAGGAAGTCACGAGCCCTTAGAGCCCGCCCTCTTGGCAAAGGGCCCCTGGAGCAGCGTGAAGTTCCTGCGTCAAGAACCAGAGAAGCCACCAGCATCAAAGATGTTGTCTGTGCCGTCATTAATGCAGAGCTGCCAGAGGAAGGGGGGGGGCTCTTTAGAGAGGGCGAGGAGCTCTTTGCCGCCCTGTTCCTTTTTGCATTGCAGCACTGCCAGCTCCGTCTCTGCAGGGCGAGGAAGGATGAGTGCAGGGAGGAGGGTGTGCCTTTTCTGGCTGCCCAGCAGATGCTCTCTTAGAAGTGATGGAGGAGAAGGGGGGAGGTGCTGAAATCCCCAGAAGAAAAGGAGCCAAAGCAGAGCGACAGGGATAATGTAACACGGAAAGCCCGACGAAGAACTAGGAGGCTGACAACCAGTGTTCCCTCTAAGCTGAGTTAGTGTAAGCTAGCTCACAGTTTTTTAGCCTCCGGCTCGCACATTTTTGTCTTAGCTCAGGAAGGATGGGGCTCCAGAGCAAACCAATTCATGCAGCAGCCAAATCGCTCGCTCACAACCTTTAATGCCAGTAGCTCACAAAGTAGAATTTTTGCTCACAAGACTCCACAGCTTAGAGGGAGCATTGCTGACAACAGGGGAACACGTCTGCTGCTCTGGGATCGGAGCAAAGTTGGTTCTTCCACCGCCCTCCTCATGCTTAGCGCGTATGCAGGTCCTTGGTGAGGTCCACAGTTTAGAAATCTCCCTTTTCTTTTCCCCTCTTATTTTTATCTGGCCTGTTTTTACTGCTGGCTCTCTAAGGGGCACAGACCCAATAAACTGCCATTTGCTGCCCTCGGGGCTCAGGATAAAAAAACCCCAATGGTTTGACCCCCCCCCATCAAGTGACTCCAGAACCCCACAACGCAAACACTCCACTTAAAGCATTCACACCCAGACCAGAATGCAGTCAAATGTAATCAGGGGTTATTTCGTAGAAAAAGAGGTGCAGGAGCTCCTTAGCATAACTCATTAGCATAACTTATTTGCATAGGCCACACCCCCTGACGTCACCGGAAGTGTGTCAGAAGACAACACCCACTGCTCAGGCTCCACTGGACTGTTTTGGATTGCTAGCTGTTGGGGGAAGAACGTGCAGATCTGCCCTCCCAGAGGAGGGAGAGCTTGTACCTGAATAAACCTTGGCCTTAAAGGTGCCACTAGACTGTTTTGGATTGCTAGCTGGGGGGAGGGAACACACAGATCTGTGCAGAAAGGAAGGAAGGAGAGAAAGAAAGAGAAGGAAAGAAGGAGGCAAAGAGGGAAAGAAAGAGGGAGAGAAGGCAATAAGGAGGGAAAGGGAAGGAAGGAGAGAAGGAAAGAAGGAGGGCTGCTTCTTGCTCCTCGTGGCCCAGGGCTGCTGGGAGCAGGGGGTGGGGCTTGTTGCATGTGCCCGCCCCCTGGGCTCTTTACTGCCGGAGCTCCGCTCCTGTGCGCTCCTGCAGGAAATGACCCCTGAATGTAATAATTTTTCCTTGAATACAAGAAGATGCCAAAGCCTGGCTCAGCGAGATCCCCTTTTCAGCTTCCTTTCCGTTCCTTTCCGTTCCATTCTTTTGCCACGAGAAGGAGAAAACTGGGGGGCTGAAGCCATCATCCGAACACTCAACTACAGTCTTAGTTGCTGGTTTCCTGAGCCACTGCCAACCGATCCACTCGTGGCACCATATGGAGCCTCACAAATTTGTGGTGTCTCTTCACTTTAGCCCTGTTCACAAGTTACAGGGAATGCACCCACAATCTGTGTACAGTGTACGCCTGCCTGTTCTTTGTACGTTGACTAATTCTTATGTTGCAGTCAACACAATCACAGCTGAACGTGTGACAGGAACCCCACGTTTATCCAGATACTGGTGCCCCATTTCATTCACAAAGTGAATGTACGTTGGCTCTTTCTTACAAACATCTAGGCCTGTAGAAGCAGGCTACACACATGTTCACTGTAATATATGTATGGGCAGCGCTTTTTTTGTAGAAAAAGTACAGCAGAAACTCATTAGCATAATAGGCCACACCCCGAAGCAGAAACTCATTAGCATATTAGGCCACACCCCTGACTGCACCGCTCTTTAGCATATTGAGCCGCATTCCCATGTTACCAGAAATGTGGTCATCCAGCCACACCCACCGTTTGCTTCTTATTCTGTTTACCTTGTTTGTTGTCAAAACCCAGGGCTTTTTTGTAGCAGGAACTCCTTTGCATGTTAGGCCACACACCCCTAACGTAGCCAATCCTAATGAGTTTCTGCTT
>NW_015177058.1:425921-427643 GCF_001447785.1 Gekko japonicus
AAATACTTCAAGAGAGCCATCCTGTCCCCCCTCAACCTCCTCTTCTCCAGATTGAACATTCCCAAGTCCCTCAGCCTTTCCTCATAGGGTTTGGTCTCCAGGCCCCCGATCATGAATTCCTGGAGGCATTTATCGCTGCCGTGCTTTTATGTGAGATCCACAGAGTCCACATGGCAAGACCCACAACCAATGTTCCCTCTAAGCTGTGGAATCTTGTGAGCAAAAATTCTACTTTGTGAGCTCCTGGCATTAAAATTCTGAGTGACCGATTTGGCTACTGCATAAATTAATTTGCTCTGGAGCCATCCTGCCTGAGTTAAGAGAAAAATCTGTGAGCCAGAGGCTAATAAACTGTGTGCTAGCTCACACTAACTCAGCTTAGAGGGAACACTGCCCACAACCAATGCTACCTCCAAGCTGTGGAGTCTTGTGAGCAAAAATTCTACTTTGTGAGCTACTGGCATTCAAGTTGTGAGCGAGTGATTTGGCTACTGCCTACATTGGTTTGCTCTGGAGCCATCCTTTCCTGAGCAGAGACAAAAATGTGTGAGCCAGAGGCTAAAAAACTGTGAGCTGGCTCACACTAACTCAGCTTAGAGGGAACATTGCCCACAACCAACTGTGCCAAAGTGCCCCCCCCATGTAAATAAAACTATCTATTTACAACACGTGTGGATGGTTTCCCCGAGGCGACTGACAATGAGGAATGTATAAACCAAACAGCTACGAACACCTTAAAAGCCATGCATGCAACCAATATCAATATAATAATTTAAAAAAACACCTAGCAAACAGTTTAACAATGAACAGAAAACTGCAAAATTCCAGTTGGGAGCTGATACCCCAGAATTACACCTCATCTCCTGACTATGAAGATCTGTTCCCCTGAAGAAAACGAATGCTTTGGAGCTTGGACTCTGAGGCATTAGACCCCACTGAGGTCCCTGTCCGCCCCAGGCGCCATCTCCAAATCTCCAGGAGTTTCCTGACCTGGATCTGGAAACCCTAGTGAAGGTAAAGGTTTCCCTCAGGGGTATGAGCCCACATTGCGGGGAGGGCGGGGTATAAATTGAATAAAATAAAATAAAATAAATGACTAAATGCCGAGGCGCACAGAACACTGTTACCTTCCCACTGAAGCGGTATCTATTTATCTACTTGCAATTTCTTGCTTTCGAACCGCTAGGTTGGCAGGAGCTGGGGCCAGAGACAGGAGCTCACTCTGTCATGCGGCACTCAGGTCTCGAACTGCCGAACTACCGACCTTCCGGTCTGCAGCTTCAGCGTCTTAACCTCTGAGCCACAGCGGCCCCTTTTCCACCACAGTGGCAGAGGGGACCTGGCAACCCTAAAACTGAATGGTCCTGAAATTTTTGCTCAAAAAGGACAAGATGCTCCTTGACCCCCAAGGACAGCCTATTGCGGAGCACCGGCAGACTCACCAAAAAGATCACCGGGACGAGCTGCCACCACCCAGAACTCCCTAAGGGACGGGAGGGTAAGGATAGCCTGAGATGCGCAGCATAGCTGGTACACCGGTTCACAGATCAGGGATAAGTCCCCGGTCCTCCTACTCAGGGGTCATTTCCTGCAGGAGCACACAGGAGCTCCGGCAGTAAAGAGCCCAGGGGGCAGGCACATGCAACAAGCCCCACCCCCTGCTCCCAGCAGCCCTCAGTCAGACCAAGAAGCAGCCAGGTAAGCTGCAGAGCCCCCCCCCCC
>NW_015177058.1:427680-446963 GCF_001447785.1 Gekko japonicus
CACCTTTAAGACCAAGTTTTATTCAGGTACAAGCTCTCCCTCCTCTGCGAGGACAGATCTGCACGTTCCCCCCCCCCAATAGCGAGCAATCCAAAACCGTCCAGTGGAGCCTGAGCGGTGGGTGTTGCCTTCTGACACAGTTCCGGTGATGTCAGGGGGTGTGGCATATGCAAATAAGTTATGCTAATGAGTTATGCTAATGAGCTCCTGCACCTCTTTTTCTACGAAATGACCCCTGAGTCCTACTTGCTCTGCAGGTGGAAGGTCCTGCTTTGTTTGCAGAGTTGCAGTGGCCTTGCCAAAGGGAGGGGCCCCTCTGGCATGGCAGAGCTGGTCAAGGAGTTCAAATTTGCCAGGCAAATTATTACGGCAGGCCTTGGCTCTCCCCTACCCTGACCACCCGGGCCCCCCCCCCCACTCGTGGATGCCTCGTGGGCAAGGCCTGTCCTTCTGACAGCACAAAACCAACAGGCCTAAGGCGGGAAGGAGGATTCCGTTTGGTTCTGCTTCTGCCCCTATTGGAACAACTTGGCAGACTTTTTTGGAGAACAGCCTCATCTTTATTTGAATCCAGGCATCATTTCAGACTCAATCTCTCTCTCTCTCTCTCTCTCCCCTTGGCACTTTTTTTTAAAAAGCATACTACTGTTAAAAACAAAGGAACATATTTTTTTTGTAGAATCTTTTCACTCAAACATTAACACAATTTTAAAATCTTGGACAAAGTGACACCTACATCCATAACGGATTGGCCGCCAAAACATGAATCACTCCGCAGGCTTTTCAGCTAACCTGGGACGTTTCCACTGGCAGTTCAAGCCCTCCATCAGTCATTCCTATGGTAGGAGAGAACACTTGGACGGCCAGTTTCTCCCTGGTGGGTATAATCCTCAGTTTGAAAAGCCATTCAACTATGGCAGCCCTCTTAAGGGACAGCAGATTAAAAATGGAAAGGGGCTTCTTCAGGAAAGGTGATATATCTTTGCCCAGATGGAGGGTTTTCACATATGCAAACACAAAGAATTTGAGGAAGGACGGAAGGAAGGAAGCTGCTATAACAAAAGTGAATGAACTGTTATTGCTGACTTGTTCCTGGAGTGTTTCTGAATTAGGAACATATAGCAATGAAAATGGTTTTCCACTGGTGGAATGAAGTAGAGACAAGCCAAGCACCCCCTTTTTTGTTATTTTCCAACTCTGCACCATGAAGAATTGACGAATTGAATTCTGTGCCCAGAACATGAGTTGATTTTCTCACTCTGCATAATGCGTTCTGCTTCTGCCAGCAACAGCATGGCACGGTGGGGGGGGGGGGGTCCAGTTCCACAACACTGACCATTCCCTGTCTTGCTTAAAGCTCTCTCTAGCTTCAGAAATCCCAACAGGTAGATGAACCAAGCATCATCGGTGTGGTTTTGCTTTGGGATTCTCGGGGCGCCGCGTTCAGCACTAGATGCCAAATCTGCCATTCGCGTGGAGACGCAGAAAAGAGATTTGCGTCCCAAGATCAGCTTTCAATGTTAATAACCACAAATGTCTCCAAAAAGACAAAGCACCCTTTCAAAAAGCTGTCACACACAATTTCATTTCAAGGTTCTGTTTGCGCTTTATGCCAACTCTCGTGTTCTCGGCTGTCTGGTTATTATATTCCTAAACTGACTCAGCCATTATTCTTTGCAAGGGAAAAAAAGAAAGAAAGCCACAAGTCTCAAACGAACCAGCCAAGCCCAGAAAGCAAGGATTCCACAGGGCTCCCGGCCGGGTTCCTTGGTGTTCAAGTATCCACTTATTCCACTTGTTCAGTCCAGGAATAAACGTGACAAGCCACCAATGAGGCCTTCCAGGCAACTGACAACTGCCAGGGTAGCACGCCATCTGCGGTGTGGCTCACGTCGGCACCAGACCTGCCAGAACGCCGAGCCGGGAAACGGCACACTGCTGCGGTCCCGGCATGCAAGATTTCAGCTGGTAAACAGCCCCGGAGGTAGTAGAGAGTGAATGTGCCCTTTCAGGGTTTGCCTTTTTGTACCAGAGGAAGGAAATTTGCTCGTTGCTATTTATCTCGTTAATGCAAATGGCATTTGGATAGGTCCCCTACCAATGCTCCCTCTAAGCTGTGGAGCCTTGTGAGCAAAAATCCTACTTTGTGAGCTCCTGGCATTAAAGTTGTGAGCGAGCGATTTGGATGCTGCATACATTAGTTTCCTCTGGAGGCGCCCTTCCTGAGCTAAGACAAAAATAAGAACATAACATAAGAACATAAGAGACGCCTACGTTGGATCAGGCCACAGGCCCATCCAGTCCAACACTCTGTATCACACAGGGGCCAGAAATACCAGGTGCCATCAGGAGGTTCACCAGTGGGGCCAGGACACCAGAAGCCCTCCCACTGTTGCCCCCCCCCAAGCACCAAGAATTATCTTATAAACCTCAATCATGTCACCCCTCAGTTGTCGTTTCTCCAAGCTAAAGAGCCCTAAGCGCCTTAACCTTTCCTCATAGGGAAAGTGTTCCAAAATGTGTGAGCTGGAGGCTAAAAAACTGTGAGCTAGCTCACACTGACTCAGCTTAGAGGGAACACTGCGTCCCTTATACTGCTGGTCCATCTAAAGGTCAGTATTGTCTACTCAGACTGGCAGCAGCTCTCCAAAGTCTTTCACATCATCTCCTACCTGACACTTTAACTGGAGACGGGCGGGACTGAACCTGGGACCCTTTGCGCACGAAGTAGATGGCCCACCCACTGAGACACGGCCCCTCCCACCAGCAGAGAAACATAGAGTTGGAAGGAACACCAGGGGTCAACTAGTCCAACCCCTCTGAACAAGGCAGGACATTCATAAATACCCCTCCCCCACTACCCCAGTGACCTCTGCTGTATGCCCCGAGGAAGGCAGGAAACCCCCAGGATCCCTGGGCCAGTCTGGCCTGGAGGAAATTTCTTCCTGACCCTAAATGGCAGCATGACCCCGTGAGCAATGCTCCCTCCAAGCTGTGGAGTCCCCTGAGCAGCAATTCTACCTTGTGAGTGACTGGCATTAAGATTGTGAGCAAGCGATTGGGCTGCTGCATACATCAGTTTGCTCTGGAGCCCTCCTTCCTGAGCGGAGACAAAATGTGTGAGCCGGAGGCTAAAAAACTGTGAGCTGGCTCACACTAACTTAGCTTAGAGGGAACACTGCTAGGCACATAAGAAAGGATCACAAGAGCTGCGCACTGGCTGGTCCCTTCCTGCCCTCCCTCTCACGACCTGCCTAAATTCACAGTGAGTCATGGAATCAGCACTGCTGTCCGATGGCATCTTGAATTCTGAATTCTGGTTGGGGAGCGTTATCGATCTATCTATTTATTTATTTATTGGCATTTTTACCCCGCCCTCCCCGCAAAGCATGCTTAATACAAGGGAGAGGCGGGAGTCAAAGGAGAAGTTGCAACGCAGCCATGGTGCAGTCCAGAATGTAGTGTTCTGCAGTCCAGAATGCAGAAACTGGAGTCAGTCCAGGAGGAGATCAGGACGAACCAATTGCTCTTTGCATCCAGGCTGCAGAGGAGAACTCGGTGCTTACATCGGCGGCGATGTGAGAAAAGCAAGAGGGAAAGTTTGCAAAGCAAGCCAGACTCACCTGCCGCCGGCAAGGGCCGGTAATTCCCCGAGAGCGCGCGGGGGGGGGGCTGTCACCAATGGCTTCCCGCCAAGCCCTCCCCCTTTCTAGACTGCAAGGCAGTGAACTTTCTAATGGCCCGTGGCTACAGATTTTCATGTGAACCTCTCCAGTGCGGGCCCATTGTTTCCACTCACACCTGCTCTGAGTTCCTCCTGCCCCGGAGGCCCACCCGATGCGATGCGTCAGGGCCTGCAGGAATGTCAGCGGCTTGACGCATGCCGAGCTCAAGAAAGGGAAGCAATAAACTCTGGGTCACAAAAAAGACATTTCTAGACTGGGTGGGTGGGGTGGGGGAGCCATTGCTCAAAAAGCCACGGGTATCTACCAAGTGGAGATTTCCACTCACGAGAAAGGTGCCTGCAAAAGGCGGGCGCAGCAAAGCATTGCGGGATGAAGGAAATAATAAGAAATAGACGCTGCTAACCCTGAGCAGCTACCAAGGCAAGTTCAAGTTTGGCAGCTGGCTTTGTACGTTTCAAAATGCTATCGCAGTAATAGATCCCACTCTGCTCCATATCATACGCTCACTTTGAGGATCCAGGGTACTGTTACTTGGTACAATATCCCCCCCCCCCCGAAAAAAAAGAACCCCAGCAGGAAGAAGTGTGTCAAAGTTAGTGAAGTTCACGTTCCTGGATTGCATTTTTGCCAGGCACATGGGAGATCCTGTTTCCAGATCCATAGGAGCACGGCATTGTGGCTGAGAAGCTACAACAGCATAATCTGTGTCTTCCTTTGCACTCTTAGAGGAATGAATCAAAACAGACAGTGCATTGCTTAAGTGTATGGGTCCTCCACTTTTGGAGAGCCATACAAATGTGAATCTTCTGAAGTTCTCTTAAGAACATAAGAACATAAGAGAAGCCAATGTTGGATCAGGATAGTGGCCCATCCAGTCCAACACTCTGTGTCACACAGTGGCCAAAAATACCAGGTGCCATCAGGAGGTCCAGCAGTAGGGCCAGGAAGACACTAGAAGCCCTCCCACTGTTGCCCCCCCCCCAAGCACCAAGAATACAGAGCATCACTTGCCCCAGACTGAGAGTTCCTATCTGTACCTTGTGGCTAATAGCCACTGATGGACCTCTACTCCATATGCTTATCTAATTCCCTCTTGGAGCCGTCCATGCTTGTAGCCACCACCACCTCCTGTGGCAGTGAATTCCATGTGTGAATCACTCTTTCGGTGAAGAAGGACTTCCTTTTATCTGTTCTAACCCGACCGCTCAGCAATTTCATGGAGTGCCCAGGAGTTCTTGTATTGTGAGAAAGGAGAAAAGTACTTCTTTCTCTACCTGCTCTTTCCCATGCATAATCTTATAAACCTCAATCATGTCACCCCTCAGTCGTCATTTCTCCAAGCTAAAGAGCCCCAAGCTTTCTTCATAGGGAACATGTTCCAACCCTTTCATCATCCTAGTTCCCCTTTTACAGCATCCCAGACTCTTATTGTTCATTCGCTATTGCATACTCTTGCTGGCTGCAGCTTCCCAGGTTGTCAGGCAAAGAAAGGTCTTGCTCAGCATCTGACACCTGATGCTTGGGACGTTCTGCGTGCTGAGTATTTGTACCACCACCGAGCCGGGGGGGGGGCTCCCCTCAACTACTGAGGTCAATAGGTACAACCACCGCTGCTCCTGCTCTCCATTTCCCTTCCTTCAAAACCACAAGGATTCTTCCTCTGGACCTGCCAACTGCCCCCCCCCTCGCGAGCCAAAAAAAGATTGGTGCTCCCAGCTGCTCGCCAGGGCACCCGAGCCAAGAAGCTGCAAGGCAGGTTCCATGATCCCAGCCCCTTGCATTCGGCACGGCGGTCTCTGTCCAAGAATAATGGAAACAGATGAAAAAGGAACTTTCCTGACTTAGTTCCAGGCCTCCCCCATTTGCCAGGCTATTATAATGATACTGTATTAACGGGCAAGTCAAGACTGTTCATAACAACATTCGAAAAGGAAAAGCAGAAATAGTGGAACCTTCAGATCACTCTCTGGCGTGGAGACTCATTAATGGGGAGAGCAGGGATGACGGGAAGGGGAAGGAAGGGTGGAAGAGACAGGACCACACAAACAAGCGGCGGCTTGGAGGATTCCCCCGGTCGGGGAAGTCAGATGCTTTCCGCAGATTCACAAGCTTCCAAAATAGGATGAGCAGGGACACTTGCAAACAGGGGTGCCAGCCTCCAGGCGGGACCTGGGGATCCCCAAGAATTACAGCTTATCTCCATTGAGAGCCAGTTTGGTGTAGTGGTTAAGTGCGTGGACTCTAATCTGGGAGAACCTGGTTTGATTCCCCACGCCTCCACTCGCAGCTGCTGGATGACCTTGGGCAAGCCATAGTTTTCTCAGAGCTGTTCTCTCAAGAGCAGTTTCTGTCAGAGCTCTCTCAGCCCCACCTACCTCACAGGGTGTCTGTTGTGGGGAGGGGAAGGGAAAGGAGTTCGTAAGCCGCTCTGAGACTCCGTTGGGTAGTGAAGGGCGGGGTATAAATCAAATCTCGTCTCTTCTTTCTTCTCCAGACTACGGAGATCAGTTCCCCTGGAGAAATGCTTTGGAAGGTGGATTCTAAGGCACTGTGCCCCGCTGAGGTCCCTGTCCTCCCCAGGCCCCATCCCCAAATCTCCAGGAGTCCCCAACTTGGAACTGGCAACCCACCCCCACCCCCACCAGCAGCCAGGGGGAACCTGGCGACCTACTTGCAAAAGAGTTGGGGTTTTTTGTTGAACTTTAGCACACACAGGAACATCAAATTAGCCAACGGCACCAGGACTGAGATCAAAGAAGACTTCCTTGCAAGAACTCACCTCTGCTGCAAGCTCATTAAGATAAACTTTGCTAAAACCTAAACCTCCCAGACGCCTCAGATGCAAAAACGTATGGAGGACGGTCTTGTGAGACCTCCTTTGTCAGCAGGGCCGGCTTGCTCACTAGGCGAACTAGGCATTCGCCTAGAGCGCCCCGCCCCTTAGGGGCACCAAACTGCACCCACTCCCCGCCAAAAGCACCCCTGCTGGCTCTGACGGGGGGGCGCATGGGGGGCGCCAGAAGGGACCCTCGCCTAGGGTGCAAAATATGCTGGGGCCGGCCCTGTTTGTCAGCAAGCCGGTAGGGTTGCCGACTCTGGGCTGGGAAATACGTGAAGTTTTGTGGGGGTGGAGCCTGAGAGGTTCGGGGTTCGGGGAGGGGAGGGACAGTGTTCCCTCTAAGCTGGGTTAGTATGAGCCAGCTCACAGTTTTTTAGTCTACTCGGCTCACAGATTTTTGTCTCCGCTCAGGAAGGAGGGCTCCAGAGCAAACTAACTTAAGCAGGAGCTAAATCGCTCGGTTGCCACTTTAATGCCAGTCGCTGTCCAAAGTAGAATTCTTGCTCACAAGTCTCCACCGCCTAGAGGGAGCATTATAATGCCAGAGTCCACAGAGTCCACCTTCCAAAGCAGCCATCCTCGCCAGTTGAACGGATATCTGTCGTCTGGGCATCATTTGTAATCAGGGCTGTTTTGGGGCAGGAACGCACAGGAACGGAGTTCCGGCTGGCTCCCGAATTGGCCACGCCCAGCAGGGACTCATTAGCATAACAGGCCACACCCAACAGCAGAAACTCATTCGGATTGGCTACATTAGGGGTGTGTGGCCTAACATGCAAAGGAGTTCCTGCTACAAAAAAAGGCCCTGGGTTTGGACAACAAACAAGGTAAACAGAATAACAAGCGAAAGGTGGGTGTGGCTGGATAACCACACTTCTGGTAACATGGGGGTGCGGCCTAATGGGCTAATGAGCTGTGCTGTCAGGGGTGTGGCCTAATATGCTAATGAGTTCCTGCTGGGCTTTTTCTACAAAAAGAGCCCTGCTTGTAATAGCAGGAGATCTCCAGCCATCACCTGGAGGCTGGCAACGGTTTGAGCTAGGTAGGAGATGGAGCAAATGGACTGTGAAATCAGAGCCATATGGTGCCTGTACGTTCCCCACCATGGAACAAACAGTAGCTCTGTGGGGGAGTTTCAGCATGGGATGGTAAAACAAAGGGGAAAGGGTCACACTCCCTTTCCTGGTGCTTTCGGGATGAGCTGAATAGCAGCTCCTCGTTTATTTATTTTATTTTATTTACTTCCTTTATCAACTACCTTGCTCACGGAGACTCCAGGCAGATGACAAAATATGGAGGGAAAAACCCACAATTTAACCAGTTTAAGATATCCAATAAATAATGCTTTGTTGTTGTTCAGTCACACAGTCGAGTCCAGAAAAGGTACCCTTTTCTGCACTTTTTCCAAAGCTATAATACCCTTTTTAAGGTGTGGTGACCAGATCGTATCAAATCCGGGAAGCGCGGCGTCCTCCAAGACCTCAGCCTTCCCAGCTAGCATCACCTCAGCCTTGTTAGGATTCAGTTTCTCATGGCTGCTAATAAGAAAGGGGAACTTGAGCTGAATTTAAAAAAACCTACACATGCCTATTATCCGATTCTCATGCCTAGGTTCTTGCTATGACAATTTCTCTATCTTTCATCCACTCTTCTCAACTATGTGACATCCTTCGCTCAAGCAATTTGCTTTTCCTTCTTAAGAGTCCTGCCAAGAATTGTTTGCCTGTAACCTTTGGCACGAATACAGCAACAGAAAGCCCTGATGACAAAAAACAAAGGCGCACAAACTGTACTCCCCCCTTGCTGCGGTGTCCTGAGTCAGGCCTATAAATAGGACGGGGGACACAGCGTGATATTAAAATTAGCAGTGGACCGGTAAAGCGGCCATCACGCTGCAACCATTCCGCACGCACACAAAAACATATTTCTGTTCTAGAACTTTGTACTCAAATGACACTGAAACGGGGGGGGGGATTAGCTCCATTCAAAGGTGTTCACATCTGGATGAGGGAGTCTTCCTACCAGTGTTCCCTCTAAGTTGAGTTAGTGTGAGCTAGCTCACAGTTTTTGAACCTCCGGCTCACACATTTTTGTCTCAGCTCAGGGAGGGTGGCTCCGGTGCAGACTAATTTATGCAGTAGCCAAATTGCTCGCTCACAACTTTAATGCCAGGAGCTCACAAAGCAGAATTTTTGTTCACAAGAGCCCACAGCATGGAGGGAACATTACGGTGTCTTTTGTGGGGAGGGGAAGTTCCTACACCTACCACAATCCCACCCCAAGGAAACAGCACCGGAGTTTAATACCTACACCTCTTGCTCTAGCTCTTCTGGAAGCCATTTTTTGCTGAAATGCGGCAGGGCCAAATCATAAAGACAAGCTTATTATATCTGATTTACTAATAAACTCCTATTTAGTTTGATTTTGGGCCATCCACAGGATCCCCAGAATGACGGCTGCTGCTCTGCTTGTGTAAGAAAACCCTACTCAGATTATGGACCCCCTTGGCCTCTCACTCCTATGCACAGGCCGAGAGAAGGCATAGAATGCTGGGAAGGGCCATGGGTCAGTGGCAGAGCCATCTGCTTGGCATGCAGAAGGTCTCTGGTTCAATCCCCAGCATCTCCACTTAAAGGACCTAGGTAGCAGATGATGTGAAAGACCTCTGCCTGAGACCATGGAGAGTCACTGTCAGTCAGAGTAGACTATACTGATCTTGATGGACCAAGGGTCTGGGTCAATACAAGGCAGGTTAAGGTGTTCGTAGTTCATGAGAAGAGGGACCTGCGGTGCAGAAAAGCTCTGCCCCTTAGGGCTCTTTTTGTAGCAGGAACTCCTTTGCATATTCGGCAACACACCCCTAATGTAGCCAATCCTCCGAGAGCTTACAGAGCTCTTCTGACAGGGGCTACTGTAAGCTCTTGGAGGATTGGCTACATTAGGGGCGTGTCGCCTAATATGCAAAGGAGTTCCTGCTACAAAAAGAGCTTTCCACACAGCTGCAGATATGGCTTCTGGCCCCAATTAGCTGCTGACCAGAAGCTTTATACCATATTTTCTCAAAGGGTCAAGATGGGTGCCAATCCACTTTGGCCGAATCTGCATCTAGCATTCGCTCCCCTGTCTTACCAAACCCACACTGGAACGGAAATTCCCATCTACATTGCATGCCTCTTTCACTTTGATTGTCGAATTTTATAGCAGCGTCCAGACGGCAGGCTGCTTTCACTTCGTTTGATCTCTGGTTTGATGGTGGCCGTCTGCATAGATTTATGGCCGTTTTATGGCCATTCGGGGGGGGGGGGACGACTCTGCAGTCAGTACAACATTAGCCTGGGGTATCTGAATGTGGTTTCGAGCCACATCTTTTTTCTGTTCCAGTGTGGGATTGGTACAACAACGGAGCAAATACTAGATGCAGACTGGGCCTTTATCACACTTTGTTTTCAGGCTCTGTTACATCACTTCCAAAACTCTGCATAGCTTCGCCGAGCCTCAGAGTTTATTCACAAGCTCAAGGGGTCAGTTGATGGTCTGATCCTAACCCCCTTCCAATTCCTCGGAGGGATCTAAGAGCAGTTCTGGTTCTTAGGAATGCATTAGACTGATTCATCATCTTCTTGTAAAAACACACACACTACATATGTGAAACCTATATACAACCTATTAAAGATTGCTTTTACAATGGGGGAAAAAATGGAGGGAACCACATTAAGTCAAGCCTCTGTATGCCAATGCACTTGCTGGCACGCAACATTTATAAATGCTCCTTTAACCCAGTTTTCATAGGCAGACAATGGATTTATTAGGTGGCAGAGAGGGGGGAAGATGTCGCTCGCAAAGGAGCATCCATTTCCGATACAGAAACTGCAACGTGCGTTTCAGACCAGGTCTGGGTCAAAGTGAAAAAGCAGCTTTTCGAGAACAGACTTCATGGAAAACTGGCTCACGTAAACCCTTAACAGAATTTCCATGTGCAGTCCACAACCATAGACAGAAACCTGAAATAAGGGCTAGACTGGCACACAGCTGAGAAAAGCCTTCTGGGACGAGAAAGACAAACTGCTTTCTTTCAGGTGTGCGGCAGCCATGTTGGTACGAAGCAGCAGAACTAAGTTTGAGCCGAGAAACACCTATAAGACAAACAAAGGTTTTATTCTGGGTGGAAGCTTTCATATGCACTTAATGGTGGTGCCACTGGACTCAAAACTTGTTCTGCTTTCTTTCAATAAGGGTACTGGGGCTGCGGTCACACGGAGCATTAGCCACACTACAGAGACGGAAGATAGGCGGATTTTCCAGGCGCGATCACAGCGCCACATCTGGGAAGTGTAGAGCTCCCATGGCGAACCCGAGGCTTCCCGCCAAAGATGCGGGGTAAAAAACTAGTACCTCCGAGGTACTAGTTTCCGGAAACCGCGGGGCAAGGGCAGGCGCCTGATCGCGTTTCCGGTGGAATCCCGTGGCATCCAGCGCCTGCCCATGTCCCATCGCGAAAAGGTTTTTTCCCCCCAAGTCTCCACAGGATCCGCACAAGCACCCAACGGTGCATGCGCGGACTTTGGTGGGGAAAAAAACTCCCATTTCCCATGGAAGTGGCGCCTAGCGATTGCTGTTGTGATCGCGCCGCAGGATCGTCGTGTGATTGGCACCCTTGTTTACCCGCCGGCACCGAGGGAAGGACCCGTGGTGTGCTGCCGGAGTGTCTGATCGTGTAATTGCAGATCAAACTGCACCGGGGCAATTAGCCACGCCTACCCCCCCGCGATATCCGGCCCGTGTGACCGGGGCTTGAGTTTGGTTTTAAAATAATAGCACTTATGCTCGGTAAAGACTTAGTGCAGGTTGAAACCCAAGCCAGGTCTGCACCAACAGGTGTTCTAAGCTGTTAAGCAGGAAGACCAGGGCACTAAATTAAAAGGAAAGCGAATAAGGCCAAGGTGAGGCTTCCTATAAAAGAAACTGGATGCTTGTTTTCAAAGCACCCCATGAGTACCCTTAAAAAGGAGGAAAATCAGACTTCGTGGGAATCAGATTTGTGTTCCAGCTTGGACTAGGCAGAAGAAATAGGAGTTGGGCCCGTCACAACTATTTGCACACATTTTGATGCTAAAATCTGTATTTCGCAGATGCTCAACAGCAGGAAAACTGGGGCCCTTTAACAGATGACTGCTACTTAATCTTCCTAAGCATTTCATCTCCTTTTAGCTGGCTGCCTGTTTCTTGGCTTGGCTCGCAGGTGGTTTGCTTCACTTTTCCTGGTGCCATTTCTATATTGTTTGAAGGATATCTGTAAGACACTTGGCTTGTTCCAATGGGTTCTTCAAATGGCGGAAAGGCAGAACAGAGTTTTTTTAAAAAATATATTAATATTAAATTATAGCAAGGGGGAAAAAGAAGTGACACACACCCAGGGCTATTTTTGGGCAGGAACGCACAGGAACGGAGTTCCGTCTGGCTCCCGAGTTGGCCACACCCAGCAGGAACTCACTAGCATAATAGGCCACACCCAACAGCAGACACTCATTAGGATTGGCTACGTTAGGGGCGTGTGGCCTAACATGCAAAGGAGTCCCTGCTACAAAAAAAGCTCTGGGTTTTGACAACAAACAAGGTAAACAGAATAAGAATCAAAAGGTGGGTGTGGCTGGATGTCCACACTTCTGGTAACATGGGGGTGTGGCCTAATATGCTAATGAGCAGTGCTGTCAGGGTGTGGCCTATTATGCTAATGAGTTCCTGCTGGGCTTTGTCTACAAAAAATGCCCTGCATACACCTAAACAATGGTTTGAACACATTAAGCTTCCTTATACTGACAGGCTGTTGGTCTGTCCAAGTCAGTGGCTCTCCAGGGTCTCGGGTCAATGGCCCATCTCATCCAACACGCTGTCACACAGTGGCCAAAAATACCAGGGGCCATCAGGAGATCTACCAGTAGGGCCAGAACTCTAGAAGCCCTCCCACTGTTGTCCCCTCCCCCCAAGCACAGTATTTTGTATCACCTGCACGACCTGATTTTTGCAGCAAGAGATGCCAGGGATTGAACCTGGGACCTCTGTATGCAAAGGAGATGCAGTACCACTGCGCCTGAAATGCCTTGCTCTGAGTGAGACGGCTGATCTGTCCAAATCAGGATTCTCTGCCCTGACTTGTAGTCTCAGGTGAAAGCTTTTCACTTCACTTCTTACCTGATCCTTCTAACAGGAGGTGTGAGGTGCTCAGGATCCATCCTGGGGCCTTTGGCACGCGAAGCTGGTGCTCTGTGATAAAGTCACTGCTCTCCCAGTTTGGTGTAGTGGCTAAGTGCGCGGACTCTAATCTGGGAGAAACGGGCTTGATTCCCCACTCCTCCACTCACAGCTGCTGGTGTGATCTCGGGCAAGCCATAGTTCTGACAAGAGCTGTCCTTGAAAGGGCAGTTCTCGAAAGAGCTCTCTCAGCCCTACCTACCTTACAGGGTGTCTGTTGTGGGGAGGAGGAGGGAAAGGAGTTTGTAAGCCGCTCTGAGACTCCGAGTGAAGAGCGGGGTATAAATCCAATCTCTTCCTCTTCCTCTTCTTTTTCCCCCCTACATAGCACTCCCTAGCTTACACTGTGTGTGGTTGAGTAATGACTTAGGATTGTAAATCCCAAGCTGTACACTGCTAGACAACTGCTAACGCTCTGTAAGAAACCAGTTAATTAACGTAGAAATGTCCCTGTGGATGCAAAGCACTCATTCACATAGGGAGCCATGCCAGTATCTCTCTAGGGTTATCAACTCAAGCTTGGGCAATGCTTGGAGATTTGAGGGTGGTACCTGGGGAGGACAGGAAGCTCAGCAAATGTGGGACACCATAGAGTCTGCCCTCCAAAGCTGCCATTTCCTCTAGGAGAACTGATCTCAGTAGCCCTGAGATCAGGTGTAATTCTGGACCCCACCTGGAAGCTAGTAACCTGTGATTACTGGCTTTGACTCTTTCTTGTCAGCCTCCGAAAGTAAGTGTGCTGGGTCTCTCCAGTCGCCACAGATGCACTCCACCGAAAGCTGGATACACAGTCCAAAAGCAAGCCAAGAAACAGAGCCAAGGGTCAGAATACCGGGAAATCAGTCAGAGTTTTCAGGAGCAAGGAGCAGAGGCTGGCAGCCGGGACAAGGTCCGAGATCGCACGGTTCCATCCACGCCAAGGCAGGTGAGCGTGGTCACTAATGACCGGATCCTCCCTTCCCTGGGAGGCGACCTGCAAAGACTCACAGCCCCTCACGTTCCCTTTGCAACAGTTGGAATCTGGCACTCCTCCTCCTCTCCTGCACATTCAGACGCTGGCGTGCCCTGCGTCTGGGACATTCAGGTGAGCTAGGTGAGGACTCTGGTCTCAAGGTGTCTCCAACGGGGGGTGCTGGGCCAGGCTCTGGACCAGACTCTCCCTTGGACTGCACCTCAGTCTCTTCGCCGCGCTGCCCCTTCTGCGCAGACGCTGGGGCCTCTTCTCCCTCAGGTGCTGGCAAAGATTCCTCTTCTGGGCTGACTCCGGAGGAGGCTGGGTTGCTTCGAGCCTCCTCCTCATCTGAGGAATAGTCAGCCTCAGCGGAGCCAGGAGCCAGAACAGTAAGTGACTAATTCTGCCACAGTTCTGTAACTTGGAGAAGGCCGCCCGTCATCTCTCTCGGTGCAGATCACATGGCTATCCTGCAGCGCGGCAAAGAAGCGGTGCGGCGCGATCACGCTGGCAATTGCTAGGCACCGCTTCCATGGCAAATGGGAATTTCCCCCCCCACCACCACCACAGTGTGCGCATGTGCCGGTGGGCATTTGTGCGCATCCTGTGGAGACTTTAAAAAAACCCAAACATCCGGTTTGCGACGGATGCCACGGGATTCCAGCGGAAACGCGATCAGACACCCGCCCTTGCCTCACATTTTCTGGAAACTAGCACATCATGTGTACTAGTTTTTTACTCCATGTCTTCGGCAAGAAGCCATGGGTTAGCCACGGGTGCACTACGCTTCCCAGATGTTGGGGTGTGATCACGCCCGGAAAATCCGCCTATCATCCGCTGGCCCGTAGCTAACATGGGGCCCACGGGGCCTGGCCCCCTAGTGTTTCTTCTTGGCCCCCTCCCCTGGGCTGCCCCCAAAGTGCTCTAACTTACCACCTGCACTATACTTTCATTTAATTAGCTGGCAGCCCCCCCGAGGCCCCCTCCCAAAAAATGCCCTAGCTACGGGGCTGATCATCCATATCTTTAGCGCGGCAAATGCTCCGTGTGAATGGGACCCTTCTTTTGAACTCCTGGAATGAAGTGTGGCTCAGCTCCTGGGAGTCTGGGACACATTAAAGAAGGAGGTCGACTGAGTAAAGGAGAGACTCGTGGTCCCTCGCCAGTGGCATGAAAACACAGCTGTTCTAAAAAGTGTGGCAATTGCTACCTGCCACATGGCTGAATGCAGATGGAGGCTGAAGCTGCAGTGCATGTGGATTCTATGCATCATGCGAGCCTACGCATTCCTGGTGAGATATGCCAGGTGCTTGGCGGGGCGGATGGGAGCTACAGTTTCCCTTGAATATAAACCCTCTCTTTTTAAAACAAAAATCAGAAGTGTAAAATGCTTGGGGCCAGGAACAGGAAGATTCCGCTTTAGAGAACTCCCCTTTGTGCATGTGTGTCACTTCCACGCTCACCCCCCCACCCACCCGCATCTCCTCTGCTCGGCCTCTGATGCTCCTAGAAACATTCCTGGGCTATTCAAGGAGCTCTCGGAGGAAATACTGATTCATGAATGGAGGCCAACAGCTGTGTTCTAAAGTTAACTTCTGGTCATGCCGTGGGCAGGGAGGAAGGGAAGGGCGGAACACCTTTTTGGCTTTTTTAAACACCTCCTTGGTATGAGTCATGGCTGCAGTCAAGGTGGAAGCACGCCACAGGCATGGCGCTTGCTGCTTGCGTCTCGAACCACAGACACAATTTTTTTAAAAAACCCGTTCCTTGCCCACTATGCAGGCACACCCACCTCTAAGAAAAATAATTGCAATACACTTCCATTATATTTTTCATGGCACACACACAACACAATCAGAACTTTCTATAGAGAAGATGGCCGGTCCAAAAAAATATGCAATTTGGTATCCAACTGCTTTGCTGGTGGTTTCGTTTGGTTATTTTATTTCAGTTTTTAACTATTCCTGAAAGCCGCCTTGAACCACCAAGATAGGCAAGGTATAAATGTCTTATTAAGTAAATATTTTTTCCTCTCCACCTTCACTCTATGGGATTAAAGAGTTTTCCGTTAGGGTCCACTTTCTGCCAGTGCGTATAGGAAAGGTGTCATCATCCAAGTAACTTGGTTAGTACGGAAATGCAACCAGCGAACAAACTTCACACCGTTCCACATTTGCATCTAATCCTGACCGATTTATTAATTGTTTGCTCAAATTCAAGTCCTTGGATGGTTTAACAGAAGGAATTTTACTCATGGCCATTAGGCATCATAGGTTCTGTAGTCTTCAAGTTACAGTCTGTAACTTGAAGACTACAGAACCTATGATGCCTAATCTGTAATTTACAGATGAAGCCAATTCTCACGTGTGTGCATTTAACTCAAGGTTTTGTGACGTCATAAGAGGTGTAATCATAAAACTGCACAGATCTTCAGCAGAATAAGCATGCACCAATGTAAACCTGTATCGATGGTATCCAAAGTCTGAATGAGCACAGTTTGGCACAAGATTAAAATACTGCAAAAGAATAGAGATCATGGGATAATCCGCTGCTTCCTTTTGTCTGTCCTGACTTCAGGCTTTCTATATTTTTGGAGTTTTAGCTGACTGGCAAATATAGATCTGAAACCCGCAATTAATGAAATTCAGCAGCGGTCCAAATTTCATGGCTGTGGAACAGCTGCTGAGAATTCCTCAAGGAACGAGTTGTCTTCATAAAACGTGGCCCTGCTATCCCTATTACTCTCCGTGGGGGCAGGAAGGGGGGAGGGGTATTCGACTGTGAAATTGGGCTGAGCCCTGTGAATCCGGGGCACCAGCCATCTAGCCCCATTCTGAGGAACTGTAAATAGAAAGAAGGAAGCCGGTAAAGAAGCTTTAGTGAGATTAAGCCGATACTGTCGCAGGATTAAAGAGAAGATGGCCAGGATTTGTTCAAGCAGCAAAGATCTTAAGAGGCAAACTTTGCCAGGGATCTAATGCCCTCGTAACAGTGGAGCGCACACTGGGCTAAATTGCTAATAACTTCCCAATTTAAATCACAAAGAAGCCTCATAATGGGCTTCTCATTTGGCAGGCAGAGCGCGGCAACAATTAAAGCAAGTATGTTTTGAAGACTGGAGCCAAGAAAGCGAACCGACCCCAATAGCTGCAGAGCAGAGGGGCTGGCGGAAGGTAAACCTCCCCTCAACTCAGTGCTGGTTACGAGGAATGATGGCCCTGCCTGCAGTTTCACTTTCTAACCAGCCTGACGGCTTCACAACCAGAGTTCCCTCTCAGCTAAGTGAGTGTGAGCTAGCTCACAGATTTTTAGCCTCCGGCTCACACATTTTTGTTTTAGCTCAGGGAGGATGGGCTCCAGAGCAAACCCATTGATGTGGTCAGGGGTCATTTCGTAGAAAAAGAGGTGCAGGAGCTCATTAGCACAACTCATTTGCATATGCCACACCCCCTGACATCACCGGAAGTGTGTCAGAAGGCAACACCCACCGCTCAGGCTCCACTGGACTGTTTTGGATTGCTAAGCTATTGGGTGGGGGGGAAACGTGCGGATCTGTCCTCGCAGAGGAAGGAGAGCTTGTACTTGAATTTGGTCTTAAAAGTGCCACTGGACTGTTTTGGGCCGGGGGGGCGGGAGCTATGCAACTTACCTGGCTGCTTCTTTGCTCTGACTGAGGGCTGCTGGGAGCAGGGGGTGGGGCTTGTTGCATGTGCCCGCCCCCTGGGCTCTTTACTGCCGGAGCTCCGCTCCTGTGCGCTCCTGCAGGAAATGACCCCTGGATGTGGTAGCCAAATCGCTTGCTCACAACTTTCATGCCAGTAGCTCACAAAGTAGGATTTTTACTCACAAGACTCCACAGCTTAGAGGGAGCCTTGTTCATAACTACCCCCAGCAGCATTTCCTCTTGCTTACACTTTTCTCCCCCCCCCTTAACAAATATAATTAGAAAGCCAGCAGACCATTTGGTGGAGGAGTGCGGGGACCACCTCTGCCTTTTCTTCTCTGGTTAGAAAAGGGGCCAGGTTACGTAACCGAATCCTCGCCCAGTGTCATGTTGAGCAAAGCTAGGATAAGGTCCATTATACGCTTAAAAAACATAATAACCCTCATCGTTTTACAAATCGGCCCTAGAAGTAGGTCTGCGAGCACTGCCAGGATGTTGGGGTGGGGTGGGGTGGGGGGGGGACTAGTTTGGATACTCCATCCTTTAGCAGCCCGGCCAAAATGCGAGTAGCGGGATTTAAACTTCAGCCAGGAATCGATAGTGGGTCATTCCCCAAACCTATTTTAAAAGCCCCCGCTGAGGTCTGGAATCAGCAGAACCAGATGCAGTCGAGAACAAAGTTCCCGCGCCCCAGCTGCGCTGGATTTTGAGCATGTCGGAGGGTGCTGGAAAGCCAAACCTGTCCAACTGTGTTTCCAGACACAAGATTCAAGTTCTTTCCTCTGTTGCATCTGGCCCTTCTACTTGGAATGTGTAAAAGAATTAAGAAAATAACGGGGGGCCCCGGGCATACACAGGGTTCAGTTCTGCCACAAAAGCACCCACAGCCTCCCCTCGCAATGTGTAGCTAAAGGCAAGGCTACCGGAATAACCAGCCCACTTGGATTAGGGTTGCCAGCCTCCAGGTGGGCAACAAACACACGTGAAACACAGCACGGTTGAGTAAACGTGGAAAAACACCGTGTTCAAACAAACCACAGAGTTCTAATATGCTACTATGCCTTCATGCAGGGGTCATTTCCTGCGGGAGTAAGAAGGCAGTAAGAAGCCCACGGGGCGGGCACATGCAACAAGCCCTGCCTCCTGCTCCCAGCAGTCCTCAGTTGGGCTACGAGGAGCAAGAAGCAGCCAGGTAAGTTGCAGAGCCCCCCCCCCCGTCCCACCTTCAGGTACAAGCTCTCCCTCCTCTGTGAGGGCAGATCTGCACGGTCCCCCACCACCCCAATAGCTAGCAATCCAAAACAGTCCAGTGGAGCCTGAGCAGTGGGTGATGCCTTCTGACACACTTCCGGTGATGTCAGGGGGTGTGGCATATGCAAATAAGTTATGCTAATGAGCTCATGCACCTCTTTTTCGACGAAATGACCCCTGCCTTCATGTATTTGTTTAAATCATATACTTAAGTATACACTAAAGACCCTAGTGTATCTTATTGATTATAGTACAATGATAACAAAAACCTAAAGAACAATATATATCTTGTAGAAAAGTCCACAGCTACAGAGACGAACATGCAGACAGGATTCAATGCCGTAGACTACCTTGCTTTCAGATGAGAGATGCAGCAGACGTCAATGCCAATATTGTAGCCTGTTTTGCTTTCCGAAAAGAGATGCAGCAAGCATCCATGCAACACGCCACCCCCCACCCCTCCAGGCAAAAGTTGTGTGTTTCGAGAAGTACATCTTCAGAAGTTGTAGAAGGCTTCTCCGGTTCTCCATGGACTTTTCTACAAGATTTTTAATATGCTAAAGGTAAAGGTAAAGGTTCCCTTGCTCAAAAGCCAGTCAAATTTGACTCTAGGGTTGCGGTGCTCATCTCCGTTTCCAAGCC
>NW_015177058.1:446980-471395 GCF_001447785.1 Gekko japonicus
CAACGCTGTAGAAGGCTTCTCCGGTTCTCCATGGACTTTTCTACAATATGCTAGTAAAGGTAAAGTTTCCCTTGCTCGAAAGCCAGTCGAATCCGACTCTAGGGTTGCGGTGCTCATCTCCGTTTCCAAGCCAAAGAGCCAGCGCTGTCCGAAGACGTTTCCGAGGTCATGTGGCCGGCATGACTAGACACCAAGGCGCACGGAACGCTGTTACCTTCCCACCGAAGTGGTACCTATTTATCTACTTGCAATTTCTTGCTTTCGAACTGCTAGGTTGGCAGGAGCTGGAACTAGAGACGGGCAAATGGCTGTTTTGGAAGGTGGACTGTATGGCATCCCATCCCTGTTCTCTCCCCTCCTCAGGGTCTTCCCCCAAATCTCCAGGAATTTCCAAGCCCAGTATTGGTAACCCTATGTCTTCAGGGTGCTTTTGGCCCGGTGGGGATGCTGTGCACACTAGCTCAAAGCCTTGCTGCGCAGCCATCCTAGGGGGAAAATACCAGAATGAGTTCTTGGTAATGGTAGCTTAGTCTTTAGCTTGTGATTTCTTTCCACCCACCCACCCTTTAGGATTCTTTGGAGGATGGAGCCAATGGCATTATACTCTGTTAAGGTCCCCAGTCTCCAGGCGTTTCCCAACTAGGAGCTGGGAACCCTGCCACCCGCACATGTGTACCCATAGAATCATACAGTTGGAATGGACCTCCGGGGGCACCTAGTCCAACCCCCTACACAATGCAGGGAATTCACAAATACCTCCCCCCCACACACCCACAGTGACCGCTGTTCCATGCCCAGAAGATGGCAAAAAACCCTCCAGGATCCTCATTTACATTGCAGTTGTCCTGCTTTTAAACTCTCCCGGCTAATGTAGCCACACCCACTGTACAAATACCAACCAATAAGGTTGTTCATATAAGGACCAATCACAGACGTTCCCGCTCAGGGAGCTTGCTGTAAGGTGATTGGCTAGGTGCTTCCTGGGCTAGCAATGCGATTGGATGGATTTGGATCCTAGCCCAGGACGAAGCTCAACATGGCAAGTCAATTAGATGTTTCACATACATCATGCATTCAATGGCAGCAATTGAATACATTACAAGCACTTCCCTGGGCGTGTAAGAAAGGGCCACGAGAACTAAGCACTGAGGCAACCCTTCCTTACCTCCTTCTCATGATCTGCCCAAGTTCACAGAATCAGCATTGCTGTCAGATAGCCATCGAGCCTCTGTGTGAAAACCTCCAAAGAAGGAGAGCCCACCACCTCCCAAGGAAGCCTGTTCCACCGAGGAACCGCTCCAGCTGTCAGGAAGTTCTTCCTAATGTTTAGCCGAAAGCTCTTCTGAGTTAATTAGAACCCGTTGGTTCTGGTCCGACCTTCTGGGGCAACAGAAAACAACTCCGCACCATCCTCTATATAACTTGAAGATGGTTATCCTATCACCTCTCAGTCGTCTCCTCTCCAGACTAAACATACCTAGATCCTTCAGCCTTTCTTCACAGGACCCATTTATGATCCAAGGGGGATGAAGTATCCACTGGTATAAAAGCGTCAATGTCTGGGCGTCAGGAGGAAGTCCCTGCCTTTCTTTGCTTGATGCCGCAAGCAAAAGCCACCTGTTCCGAACAAAAACTTGAAATACAAAAAGGCATTGAGACAGACTGGTTGGGGAAACCTTGAAACCGTCTCAGGTTTGCCCGGCAGATGATTCAATGTGGAAACGTGACAGTTGTTGCTTTGTTCCGTTACCACTGACTTCACCAGGCTGAAAGGGATCTAAGAGAACATCATTCATATGTCACTTAAGACATTCCATACACAGCCCTTCCAGCACCACCGCATGGTAATCCCTTTACGACATCTTATTTTGATGGCTGAAGTCGGAAAATGCCTTGTAAATCACATCCTTTCCTGACATGCTCCAGTCACACTTTGGTAAACACCGTCTTATGTCAACCCTTCTCTGGTTTCTCTGTCTGTCTCATCCTGTAATTTGCTCGACTTGATGGTTTAGAGTAGTCTGGGAGTCCCTTTCACTCTCTTGTAATTCTACGGTACATGATCCGGCTTAACCATACCCACCAAGTCAAAAACAGCCTTTTTGTGGTTTGGGAATTGCATTCTGCGACATCGAGAGCAGCAGTTTGAGTCGCCCATTCGGAAAGGTTGCCTGGACATTCCAAAGTATTTGGTTCAAGAGAAAGGGGGAGGGGAAGAAACAGGCAATTTAGAGGACTCCACCCACCCCACTCCCTAAAGACTTTTCAGAGCCAAAACACTTCACCGCTCCCCTGCGTCAGGAAGAGAGACTAAAGTCTTACCCCATTTTAAAGCCACCCTCTGAACTGAAAGGAGCCTCCCCAGGCCAAACCCACAGAGCTATCCTGAGATAGTTTTTGGACGTGGCAGGTGCAGGGGTCATTTCCTGCAGGAGCGCACAGGAGCGGAGCTCCGGCAGTAAAGAGCCCAGGGGGTGGGCGCATGCAACAAGCCCCACCCCCTGCTCCCAGCAGCCCTCAGTCAGAGCAAGAAGCAGCCAGGTCAGTTGCAGAACCCCCCGGCCCAAAACAGTCCAGTGGCATCTTTAAGACCAAGTTTTATTCAGGTACAAGCTCTCCCTCCTCTGCGAGTCATACCAAATGAGTTCGACACCTCTGACCTAGACTTTAGCAAACCTAAGTTGAGCCAAGGGGTTCCTTCGGTGCCAACAGTGCCACAGGGGCAGTCTGGCTTGGATCCGGGCCAAGGCAATAAGGACAACAGGGGTGGGCTTGACTTACACCCATAGTCATTGTGGACCAGGTCCAAGTCCAGTAGACCCTACAGCTCTGCCAGCACAAGGGCTGTTTGGCTCCGCTGGTGCCAGGGTTGTTTTAACCTCCCGATCTGCCCTGTTCTCATCAGCACCGCGGTAACTCCTCTAGATCCATTCTCCCCACCACTCCTGTGGGTGAGCGTCTCCTGCCACTCCCACAAGTAAGCACGGAAGAGGAAGAAAAAAGGAAAGGTGTCGGGAATGGAACATTTTGGGAGACACATTGCCTGATCTGGTGTGTTTCCTCCCTAGTGCCCTGGGATGTGTTCAAGCGCTCTGTGAATCTGCAGGGGTTCTTCCTTCACCAGAGCAAAGTCTTGGCATCGCGACCTGGCTGGTGGGTTGAGAGCAAACTCAGAGAACGTTTTGGAAACACGCGTGCAGGGAGCAAACGAAGGGCTGGGCTTTGGTGAGGCAGGTTGCACGGAGAAAACCCTTTCTTCTCAGCTCAAGTTTTAAGGCGCAAGTAGTGCATGACATCATGACAAGCAGTATTATGTGCTTTTCCTGGGGCTGTTGCAATAACTGGCAGGAAGCACAAGCAATTAAAGTCAGCCTTAAATGCCGGTTTTCCTGGCTTGGGGGGGGGCAGTTAAGTAATAATGACAGTGTTGTTTTAATGTATTTCACTTACGGCCATTGGCTTGATCCCTGAAGGACAGAGAGGGAGAGGACGTCTCGGGGTATGCCAGAGACACCAAACAGTTGCGCAGAGATAGAATTATATGTGATGGGTATGACATAATCGTCCCCCAGAACAAAATGACTCCAGAGCTCTCTTGGAACCATGACGCGAGCTAATTAGAATGGTATTCCGCTGTGCTGAAATTAATGACTGCACCAGGGGAAGCCGAGATCTTATCGCTGAGGCTTTTTGAAAGCTTCATTGGCTTGATTTAAAGAACAAGGATAATGTTCAAAAGTTGCTAATAACCTCAAGCTGTCAACCAGCAGAGTCAAGTAGAGGTGTGATGGTTTGGCTCCACAGCTGGAGACGACACCTCACCTACGGTTGCCCCCGAAATGAACGTTGCAGCCAATCTCGCCCACCCTGCCCTCCAAATTTAGCTGTATTTATTTATTTATTTTTCGTATTTGTATCCCGCCCGTCCTGCAACCGGGTTCATGGCGGGTTCCATCATCTTCAATAATACAGTAAAGTTTAAAACGCATTAAAACATTTACATCATAAACATTTAAAATCAGTAGTTATAGCTGCTGGTGAAAATTCCGACGCATTCGTACCGATGGATATGGCTGGTTGCTGGTAGATGGGTGGGCAGGAGGTAGGAGACAGCAACCTTGGGGAGGCCATGTGTGGACTGTCACGGCTCCTGCCGAGTGCGAGGAAGCGGCCCCAGCAGAGGATCTAACTACTTCTGGGGATGAGCTCTCGATGCCGGAAACCCCCGCACCTGACAGGGCTGAGCTTCCAACAGCTGAGGCACCTGACAGGGCTGAGCAACAGCTGAGGCAGAAACACACCCGGTCGGTTCTCCTCCTGATTCGCCTCCACCGATATCCCGTTTGAGAGAACAGCGCCGACAGGATATGGCAGCCCGGTGGCGAGAGGCACGCATGCGTGGCAGGCGCTCATTCAGCCCCGAGTATTAGCAGGAGCCAGGACTCGCTTGGGGCATGCTAATTGCCAGCAGGCGTATGGCCTATTTAACCCTCGCACTTACGCTGACAAATCGTGCCAGCAATTAGTCTTTTCGGACGAAGCTCTGCATCTCCTTGCTCATGTTCCTAACTCCTGTTTCCTGTCTGGATCCCCCTGGCTCTTTGACCTCGGCTTGAACGACTGCGCTTAGACTCTGCACCTCAAACCTTTGACTCCCTGGCTCTTGACTCTTTTGGACTCCGGCTTCCTGACGACTCTAACGGTTTGTGCTTTGAATTTGGTTTCCCGGTCGGTTTGCTTGCCTGGCTCTTGACTTTGGACTGTACCTTGACCACCCCGCTCTTGCTCTGTGTATTGGACTTGGTTTTCCGGCTGGCTTGCTTGACTGGCTCTTGACTTCGGACTGTATCCTGACTGCCTCGCCCCTGCCCAGCCCCGCATCGTGACATGGACGCCCGCTGCCACAACCAAAGGCCTTGCGGAACTGAGTAAGATCCCGCAGGACCCTGATCACGGTGGGGAACATGTTCCACCAGGTGGAGGCCAGGGCAGAGAAAACCCTGGCCCTGGTCGAGGCTAGACGGATGTCTTTTGGGCCAGGGACCACCAGGAGATATATGCAAACACATGGCCGGGGAAGGGGGAGTTGCATTCATACAATGAATTTTTAGTTGATGCGTCTTAGATTTAGGACATGGCACACAGAGAAGGGGAGGGGGAATGACAGGTGTTAAAGGAGGGGGTCTGAAGAGGCACGGCGGAGAAGCAGGAGTTGGGGGAGCACATTCTAAGTTGTGGAGGTGGGTGAGCTTGCAATTCAGCAGGTGCCCGTGATTCCATAAGCTTTCAGGAAAATTGCCCAAGGAGAGAAAATGGAGCCCAATAATTTTTGCTCATCACGTGGAGCTTCATTAAGACTGGGTTTCAGGCACAGCAACACAGATTTATGTGCCAGCTCATCGAGCAATCAGCCAGGGGAATGCACAATCTTTTATCCAGGAAATTTACTCTTCTGTGGCTTGTCAGAAGCCGCGGCTGCAAACCCGGGAAAGATGCAGCTGAGGGGATCCTCTGCCCCTTCCTGGGCTGTGCATTCCTTCCTCTGAACCTCTTGCCATTCCGCAAACATCTGTTCTGCACAGGTGTTGTGCAACGCTGAACCGGAGACCCGTCAATCATCTTCCTGATCACTGTGATAACATGAAAGCTTTCTGCAGCTGATGAAGAGTGACTGGGAACCTAATGAACGCCAGAATGTGTCGGAGCACAGCTTCCATAAATCGACTCCAGCACCTGGGCTTGTGGAGGCTGCCGCTCCGATTAGCAAGCTGCTCTTTTCCCCTTCAGGGAAGTTCTGCACTCTGGCAAAACTCAACTCCAAGCTACGCATTACACAGAAACACACATGCATTCATACTTCTCCAATGGCTGCTTTTCTTGCAGAGGGAAGAAAGCCATGCACGTGCAAAGGGATAGGCATTCCCCACAAACACCCACACACTGCTACCTCTTTGCTAAAGATTTCCCCTTCCGCAGGTCACCTTTCCCTAACAGAAGTGGCCGTAGGGTTTAATTAAATACACACGGCCGCAAATAAAAGGCGCCCGTCTTCACACGGTGCTGGAATTCTGTAACTGGAACCCCAGAAGTGTGATGTGGTCCTAAAGATCAGGTGCACAAGAGACCAATCTGGACTAGGGATGCATCACTGGGAACAGGGAGCCAAATTTAACTCTCCCCCAGTGTTCCCTCTAAGCTGAGTTAGTGTGAGCTAGCTCACAGCTTTTTAGCCTCCGGCTCACACATTTTTGTCTGCGCTCAGGAAGGAAGGCTCCGCAGCAAGCTAATTCATGCAGTAGCCTAATCGCTCGCTCACAGCTTTAATGTCAGTAGCTCACAAAGAAGAATTTTTGCTCACAAGACTCCACAGCTTAGAGGGAGCGTTGCCCTCCCCCACCATCTAAGCACTGTTGTAAACATTAGATTCCATGTCATCCCCCACCATCTAAGCACCAGCTCCTCAACTAACTGCCTCCTGCAGGACTGCTTAAAGCTCTAGTAAGGAAATAAATATAGGTACAATATTGGGATCTTCAAGAACTCAACAGCTCCAGTAGGATATGGGTGAAGACTGTCTCTTGACTACTACCCCACATTTCTCTACCCTAAGGAGTGTCAAAGTGGCTTACAATCACCTTCCCTTCCTTTCCTCGCAAACAGGCACCTTGTGAGGTAGGTGGGGCTGAGAGAGCTCTGAGAGAGCTGTGACTGGCCCAAGGCCATCCAGCAGGCCTCATGCAGAAGAGGTTGTCCAGATTAGAGTCTGCCGCTTTTAACCACTATACCCCGCTGGCTCTCATCTCTAGCAGAGATGTTGGGGGGGGGGACTGAAAATGTACGAAGACTTCAAAGACAAGGTCTCTAAAATGTCAAAATGTGACATTACAGATTCGTCTTTCAGAGAATTTTCATCCCATTTTTTACAATTTAATAAACTGGGTTTTATATTTATACATATACGCAGGGCTATTTTTGGGCAGGAACGCACAGGAACGGAGTTCCGGCTGGCTCCCAAGTTGGCCACGCCCAGCAGGAACTCATTAGCATAATAGGCCACACCCAACAGCAGAAACTCATTAGGATTGGCTACATTAGGGGTGTGTGGCCTAACATGCAAAGGAGTTCCTGTAACAAAAAAAGTCCTGGGTTTTGACAACAAACAAGGTAAATGGAATAACGAGCAAAAGGTGGGTGTGGCTGGATAACCACACTTCTGGTAACATGGGGGTGCGGCCTAATGTGCTAATGAGCTGTGCTGGCAGGGGTGTGGCCTAGTACGCTAATGAGTATCTGCTGTTGGGTGTGGCCTATTATGCTAATGGGTTCCTGCTGGGCTTTTTCTACAAAAAGAGCTCTGCTATACAGCTGTATAATCATATAAGATGAACCTTAAGATATACAACAGGTCACCATATCTGCATATGAAAGCCAATTTGGTGTAGTAGTTATGTGTGTGGACTCTGATCTGGGAGAACCGGGTTTGATTCCCCACTCCTCCACTTGCAGCTGCTGGATGACCTTGGGCAAGCCATAGTTCTGTCAGAGCTGTTCTCTCAAGGACAGTTCTGGAATGAGCTCTCTCAGCCCCACCTACCTCACAGGGTGTCTGCTGTGGGGAGGGGGAGGGAAAGGAGTTTGTAAGCCTCAAAAACCAGGATCATGAAACCGCAGGGAAAACCGGGCGAAGCCGCGGGTCAAGATGTGGCCGCGGGGCTTCGAGTGGTAAATTGACCAATGGAAATGGGGCAAAGGAAGGCGTGACGGCAGCGCAGCTCCTTGTGCGAAATCAGCCTCTGTCTCTCGGAAACCAAAAGGAGCTGCCCTCCGAAGCCACCTCTGGTGTATTTTTGCAGATTTCCCCTGAGATGCCTTAATTCCTTTGCTGAAGGAAAACACCTTCAGGTGACAGCACTGGTGATGCATAAAAACCCAGGTTGTCATTTCTGATGTCCATTAACCACGGCTGTCACATCCTGACATGCATACAGAATCACAGCTGGCTTGAGGCAGAGGGAAACTCATTGGACAAAGGGAATTGCCAAACTGAATCCTGCAATGAGACTACAGAAATTTAAACCATTTAAGACTGGAGGGGTGGGGTGGGGAATTAGGTGGGAATGGAAGAGGAACTCACCCTTGCAAGCATTTACCTCTTGGTGAACCGAAAGAGCGGTGAAAACCTCATCGTTTAGGAATAGCTGCTATCTGACTTGTCATCACTGCAAACAGCAAGATCCAGGGAGCGGCTGACAGATCTCACCTGACGGCTCCGAAGAACTGTCAGTTTTCTAAGTCTTTCGGTTTTCAACAAGGGGCTTACGCGTAGGCAGTTAGGGCAACCCAGAGAATGTCGCCCACGTGTGATAGATCACATCATCCCCTATCCCACTTTTGAGGCAAGAAATAGTTTGATAAAACTGAGACATCGCCTAGCGTGGCCCTATCAGCTTCAAGTTTCTAGCCCTCGGTTTCAGAACCCTCTTTGCTGGGAGTCCCTGACCTTTTTAAGCATGCGGGCACCTTTGGGCTTCTGAGACAAAATGGCTGCCACGAGAGGTACAGCCAGCCACAAAATGGCTGCCCCAGCTTACCTTTGGTCACACTTTGAAGATCCTGGTACTGTGGTCACAACTGCCGCCAAAGTAACGTTTTTAGAACTCTGCAGTCAATCAAATCTCCAGTGGCCAATAAGAAGCCTTGCTGGGAGAAAGCCCCACCCGGCCCCAAACACTTTCTAAAAACATGTGGAATTCACTGCCAGAGGATGTAGTGATGGCCACAGAAATAAACAGCTTTAAAGGGGGACTAGATAGATTTATGGAGGAGACACCTGTCAATGGCTACTAGCCAGGGTGACTGGGGGTGACTGAATCCCAGAGCCAGGAGGCAACATCAAGGGAAGGCCTTGGCCTCTATGCCCTGTTGTTGGGCTGCCAAAGGAACTGGTTGGCCACTGTGTGGGACAGGATGCTGGACTAGATGGACCCTCACTGGTCTGATCCAGCAGGGCTCTTCTGATGTTCTTCTCAGGGGAAGGCCTCGGCCTCTCTGCCCTGTTAGTGGCCATCCAGAGGAACTGGTTGGCCACTGTGTGAGACAGGATGCTGGGCTAGATGGACCCTCACTGGTATGATCTAGCAGGGCTCTTCTAAGGTTCTTATCGGGAGAAGGCCTTGGCCTCTCTGCCCTGTTGTGGGCCTTCCAGAGGAACTGTTTGGCCACTGTGTGAGACAGGATGCTGGACTAGATGGACCCTCACTGGTCTGATCCAGCAGGGTTCTTCTTAAGTTCTTACCAGGGGAAGGCCTCGGCCTCTCTGCCCTGTTTGTGGCCATCCAGAGGAACTGATTGGCCACTGTGTGAGACAGGATGCTGGGCTAGATGGACCCTCACTAGTCTGATCCAGCAGGGCTCTTCTGAGGTTCTTACCAGGGGAAGGCCTCGGCCTCTCTGCCCTGTTTGTAGCCATCCAGAGGAACTGTTTGGCCACTGGGTGCGACAGGATGCTGGGCTAGATGGACCCTCACTGGTATGATCTAGCAAGGCTCTTCTTATGTTCTTCTCAGGAGAAGGCCTCGGTCTCTCTGCCCTGTTTGTAGCCATCCAGAGGAACTGTTTGGCCACTGGGTGAGACAGGATGCTGGGCTAGATGGACCCTCACTGGTATGATCCAGCAGGGCTCTTCATATGTTCTTAACATTTAGTGGGTTTCAGGAAAGGTGCCAGCAGGCGCCATGGTAGCCAGGGCACCCCTTTGGGGATCCTTCTTCTATCCATTGACCACATAGACGCCTTCACCTCACCCTTTCCACTAATATAAAAAATTGCTTTGTTGGATCTCATGTTGGGTCATGAAGTCCAACATCCTATTTCAAAAGCAGCTGGCCGAAGATCTCATGAGCAATGCATTCCTCCCCCTTATAGTTGAGCACGCCGCCTGGTAATTAGAACTCTGGTCTCTGAATGTGCAGGTTCTATTTAGCTCTCCAGGGTAACAACTTTCAGTAGCCCTTTCCTTTGCTAATGTATCAGATCCTTTCAAAAAGATGTTTAAACAAGTAAGCACTACCACAACCCATTGTAGTGGGGAATTCCACAGAATTCCAAGTCAGTCTCTTCTGCTACTCGTCCCTGGCCTCTCCAAACCTCAACTATGCATCACTCATCTTTCTACTAAAGTTTAGCGTAACTCCTCCTTTCTGTAATTTAAGCACAGGGCTTCTTTTCCCGTTCTCAGAGGACAATGCTTATTCCTCGTGCCTGAGATCCTATTGAAGATTGCAAAAAAAATGTATTTATTTACATCAGGGGTCGTTTCGTAGAAAAAGAGCTAGGGGAACTCATTAGCATAACTCATTAGCATATGCCACACACTCCTGACATCAGGGGCCCGGCGGTGGACCTGCAAGGCCGGCGGGAGTGCAAGGAAGCCCCGCCAAGGCCCTCCTTGGCCCCAGGCAGGCAGGGGTGGGGAGAGGGAGGGAGGAAGCAACTTATCCTCCCTCTACTCCTGCCTCCTCCTGGCTGAATGAGGGCCGGAAGCGGGGCAGCCGGAAGCAGGGGCGGGGCTTCGTCGTGTGCCCCGCCCCCGCACCTCACCCAGGGGAACGGCGATCCCCCGCGATTCCCCCGAATCGACCTCTGATTTACATTATTTACAGTCAGACTTTCTTACAAGGACGCAAGGCGAGTTATGCATAGTGAGTCAATAAAAGTCAGCAAAATGGGACATTCAATAACCAATGCACTGGGATTTCAGAAGTCTGGAACCAGCTAGAAACCTGGAACCAGACGGAACTGAAACACAGCATAAGTATTAACATGACACATCAAGTGGTGCAAAAATTACAAAATAGGATCCTATTTCCAGTAAGCTGTATACAGCAGGACAGACCACCGCCCTTAATAATTTATCCAAGTAAGTCTGTAAACCATTTTGTACAGCGCAGCCCTATCACCTGTGCATTTAGTGGGCATTCCGTTTTGCATAGTTTGTGGAAAGCCCAGAGAGGGGGACCCTTACTGACCTACACAGTGGAGAAGGTACTGTACAGGCAGTTTAGCTGGTATTTCTGGCCACTGTGTGATAGAGTGTTGGACTGAATGGGCCATTGGCCTGATCCAACATTGGCTTCTCTTATGTTCTCTTATGTTCTAACCAATGTTCCCTCTAAGCTGAGTTAGTGTGAGCCAGCTCACAGTTTTTTAGCCTCTGGCTCACACATTTTTGTCTCCGCTCAGGAAGGAGGGCTCCAGAGCAAGCTAATTTATGCAGTAGCCAAATCGCTTACTCACAACTTTAATGCCAGTAGCTCATAAAGTAGATTTTTGCTCACAAGACTCCACAGCTTAGAGGGAGCATTGGTTCTAACCATTTGCAGGTTGGCACCCACAGAAGGCCCTGCTCAAAGCTGTCATGGCAGAGTATAGGGGAAGGCACAGTCCCACAGATAAGAGGAAGCCATGAGAACATAAGAACATAAGAAGAGCCCTGCTGGATCAGACCAGTGAAGGTCCATCTCGTCCAGCATCCTGTCTCACACATTGGCCAAGCAGTTCCTCTGGATGGTCACAAACAGGGCAGAGAGGCTGAGGCCTTCCCCTGATGTTGTCTCCTGACTCTGGGAGTCGGAGGATTAGTGGAGGTTCCCCTCAGTCACCATGGCTAGTAGCCATTGACAGACGTATCCTCCATGAATCTATCTAATCCCCTTTTGAAGCTGTTTATTCCTGTGGCCATCACGACACCCTCTAGCGGTGAATTCCACATTTTAATTATGAAGGGCTCTGTAGGTAAGAGTTAATACCTTCCAACAGGGCCCAGTAACAAACGGACAGCCAATGGAGCGTCCACAGAATGGGAGTAATATGCATGCCCAATATCTAGTTCCCGGTAACTGCCAAGCTGTGGCATTCTGCATCAGCAGGGGTTTCTGAGTGGATTTCGAGGTGAGACCAATGTAAAGTGCATCACGGCCGGGGCACTTTTTCTTTTTGTTTTTCTTTTAAAAGAGGTGCCGAAACTTTCAAGAGGGAAATTAAGTTTTCCATCTGTATACTGAAAACTCATTAACTTTTAAACGTTTTAAAAAGCATTTTGCTGAAGAGGTTTCCGGCACGTTCCCCCAGGAAACAAGCCCTGATACAGGAGTCTAGTCTCATAAGAACATAAGAGAAGCCAATGTTGGATCAGGCCAATGGCCCATTCAGTCCAACACTCTGTCACACAGTGGCCAAAAATACCAGGTGCCATCAGGAGGTCCAGCAGTGGGGCCAGGACACTAGAAGCCCTCCCACTCTTGCCCCCCCAAGCACCAAGAATACAGAGCATCACTTGCCCCAGACGGAGAGTTCCTATCTATACCTTGTGACTAATAGCCACTGATGGACCTCTGCTCCATATGTTTATCCAATTCCCTCTTGAAGCTGTCCATGCTTGTAGCCCTCCTCTGTGAGGGCAGATCTGCACGTTGTCCCCCCCATAGCTAGCAATCCAAAGGAGTCCAGTGGCACCTTTAAGACCAGGTTTTATTCAGGTACAAGCTCTCCCTCCTCTGTGAGGACAGATCTGCACATCTCCTCCCCCCCATAGCTAGCAATCCAAAACAGTCCAGTGGAGCCTGAGCAGTGGGTGTTGCCTTTTGACACACTTCTGGTGATGTCAGGGGGTGTGGTATATGCAAATGAGTTATGCTAATTAGTTAATGAGCTCCTGCACCTCTTTTTCTACAAAATGACCCCTGAGAAGAACCACATGCCCATGAAAACCTCAGCCAGAACCTTTTGCCAGTATCTCTTATTAATCTATCCATTTCCAAAATATCTTAAGCTTCATGATCCAAATAGTCCAGTTGCCGTAACAACCACCTGTATTTGGGTACGCCGGAGCTTTTATTTTGGGCCCACTTCCCTGGAACTCAAATGGAAGGGAGTTTGGTTGCTAAGACAACATAGGAACACTGTCAATGAGTCCAATTCACACCTGATCTGAGAGGCACTCCCTGGTCTTTCTTCTTCCTGTTTCTCCAAACAGCTCACTGCAGACAGGAGGAACAGAAGGCCAATGAGTCTGGGCCAGACAAAAGAGTGAGCGGCTGGTTACCAAGCCAGCCAACTCAGTGGGAATTACGGAACTATGGAATTATGGAAAGAAATACTTTTCTCCCTTCCTCACGATACAAGAACTCATGGGCACTCAATGAAATTAATGAGCAGGAAGCTTCTTAAAGCAGACAAAAGGAACTACTTCTGCACCCAGACAGTCATTAACACGTGGAATTCACTGCCACAAGAAGTGGTGGTGGTGGTGGCTACAAGTATAGACAGAGCCAGTTTGGTGTAGTGGTTAAGTGCGTGGACTGTAATCTGGGAGAACCGGGTTTGATTCCCCACTCCTCCACTTGCACCTAGCTGGATGGCCTTGGGCAAGCCGTAGCTCTGATAAGAGCTGTTCTTGAAAAAGAGCCGTTTCCGTCAAGAGCTCTCTCAGCCCCACCCACCTCACAGGGTGTCTGTCGTGGGGAGGGGAAGGGAAAGGAGTTTGTCAGCTGCTCTTGGGTAGCGAAGAGCGGGGTATAAATCCTATCTCTTCTTCTTCTTCTGGGGATTAGATAAGCATATGGAGGTCCATCAGTGGCTGTTAGCCAGACGGTAGAGATGGAATACTCTGTCTGAGACAGTGATGCTCTGTATTCTTGGTACTGGAATACTTGTAATCGATTGTCCTTTGCCTGTTTAAAATAAGGCTCCTTCCACGTCCACTAAAACCTCTCATTTAAAAAAAAACAACACATTTTCCTGAAAAATACTTGGGTTTAAAACTGTCTGAAGGCAGATTTGAAAGAGCAGAAATAGAAATCCTGATTCCTCTTCGTAAGCCAAGAGCAGAAGTCTTTCAAAACCGAGGCAAAATATTATTGGAACAAACACCATCCTTCTCACTTACAGGAACAAACTGTGAGAAAGTCTTCAGGCGGAAATGAACTTCCCCAAATTAAAATGAAGTTATTATTGCGACCAAAATAAACAGCAGTACAGACAAAAGCAATCAGATAAGGAGAAGATCAGGCCATAAAAAAGACAAGACTGTTAAAAAAAAAAAACAGGGTGAAAACCAAGCTGCAGATGTTGCACTTTAGCCCTCTCCGCGTGGGACAAGAGCAGAGCTGTCTGCATCCTTAAAACGAGGTCTACCCCGTTCGTGTGAAGAGGCCCTGTCTGGGCATGCCTCAGTGTTCCAAAGGAACACTGTCATGATCTGTGTAGGCCCTAAGAGCCCAGTGTGGGAGGGAGTGGAAAGTAGACAGCCTACAATTCCCATAAGGCTTAGCAACGGTTGTAGCCAATTGGTGTCCAGGGATTGTGTGAGAGATTGGAACTTAAGCTTCATGGGCCATGAAACTGTGTTCTTTGTTCTTCTGCAGTCTTGCCTCACACAGAGTAAAACTGAGGGGACTGGTCTGAGAGAAAGATCTCTCACTTGGGACAGAGTGAGTACAGGTAGGAGGCCTGGTATAAGAAGGCTGTGGGCCTTGGAATAGTAACTAATTAAGTGAAATAGGTAGTCGCATTAGAGTTGTTTATTTTGCCTTTAAACACTGTTATATATTTTAAAGCTCCTTGTCTTGTTTTCCTTGCCCCAGTACTGTGTTAATAAACCATTTGTTTAAGTGTTCTCTGCCTGGTCATCACGCCTATGTTCTCGGCTTAAAAGGGGGGCATTTTGGATGGGCTTGGGAGGGTATTCTGGGCCTTCTCAAGGAACCTGAAGTCCAGAGTGGTGGCAGCTGAAGGTGGCAACCCACTGGGGTCATGGCAGGAGCACTTAGACAAAGGGTGCTAACCACCACCAATACTCCCTGTAAGCTGTGGAGTCTTGTGAGCAAAAATGCTACCTTGTGAGCTACTGGCATTAAAGTTGTGAGCGAGTGATTTGGCTGCTGCCTAAGTTAGTTTGCTCTGGAGCCATCCTTCCTGAGCAAAGACAAAAATGGGTGAGCCGGAGGCTAAAAAACTGCGAGCTAGCACACACTAACTCAGCTTAGAGGGAACACTGGCCACCACCACCACCCTAGTGGGGGGGAAATTGGTCCTGGAGCAGGGTGTATTATTGCCTCTCACCTTACCTTTAAACAAAACTATTACAGAACTATGTAGAAGATTCTCAAATTTACAAACTTGACGAATTAATAAATTTAGTTGAAAAGCAGGAGGAGGTTTTTAATGACCGCAGATGTAAAATTCCATAACCATGTATCTGGAACAGTCACAGGCAACAGTTTCAGAGACGGGAGGATAAATCTAAGAAGGAAAAATACCTGGCGTCTGTTCAGGTACTGTTAACTGTGGGTCAGGCCTTCCTCCTCTATTGCATTCCTCCAGGGCAACAGGGACTAGATGCTGCATAGCATTACACCCATAAACCTTTCTTTCAGAGGACTCAGTGGTCAATCCTGTTCAGAAGTGAATTCACCCCTGCTATGCCATATTTGGACTTGGGGAAAAGGTTCTGCCAAGCCAGTCTGGCCAGTGATTTTGAGGGTTTTTGGTTTTGTTTTTTCTCCCTCCTACAATGTGTGGCTGAGGTCAATCACTTCAGTCATCTGGAACTATTTATACTGTTTTCAGAGTGAGCCAGAAAAGATATTTCTGGTGGTGATTTCAAATCTCTCCCCCAACGCAAATGACAGCCCGATCACAAATTATGTACCACGCCCTACATAATTAAAAAATGCCTACTTTTTATCAAGTGTTTTAAATTGGGTCACAAACACTTGGGAGAGTTTGCATTCTTCTTCTATGGCTGCTTTGAACTTGTGCAATTCACCACCGTGTTCCTTTGTGTGCATTATAATTTGGTTGAAGGTGGCCGTTCGGGAGAGTTTTTAAAACGTTATTAACCGATGCCTGCCTGTCCCTAATCGAGGGGTACACATAACTTGGCTAGCAATTTGAGACAGGACCATTAGCAGCTATCCAGAGGCACAAAGCTGCAAATGAAATCCAAATACATCCCGTTTCTAAATGATGCATTCCCTCTGTCCCTGAACATGGAGCGCATGACTAAGCCAGACATCCAACAAGTCCTGAGCATGTGCCAGAAGGGGTCACCGGCTGGCTGCCCAATACAAAGATGAAAGCGAGCTACAATGCATACACAACAGCAGGGCATAATCTCCAAATATATCTTGTTTTAAATTGCCACCGGATCAGCAATTCAAATCCGCTTTATCAGCCACTTTACTTGCGAGGTCTGAAGCATCACTACAGGCTAGGGATATATGGCTGGACAACGGACAGGATCCGGTAATTCATTCTCACTTGGCATGGGAAGGGTGACCCGGCGGCTAATGCCCTGTGACTCGTGGAGCTGCTGTAGGTAAGCTTATAAATGTGGGTGGTCTTTATTTGGGCACACTTCACTTTCTCTAGATGGTACCCCAATGTCCAATCAAAAGCCTTTGGGGAGGGGATGTGGCTCAGTGGCAGAGCATCTGCTTGGCATGCAGAAGGTCCCAGGTTCATTTCCCAGCATCTCCAGTTAAAAAAAAACACGATCAGGCAGTAGGTGACGTGAAAAACCTCAGCCCGAGACCCCAGGGATCCGCTGCCAGTCTGAGTAGACAACAGTGAGTTTGATGGACCAGGGGTCTTACTCAGGATAAGTCAGTATGATGCGTTCATGTGCTCCCTATGGATCTAACATCAGAAGAAGAAGAAGAAGAAGAAGAAGAGGAGGAGGAGGAGGAGGAGGAGGAGATTGGATTTATACCCCGCCCTTCACTTGGGAGTCTCAGAGCGGCTTACAAACTCCTTTCCCTTCCCCTCCCCACAACAGACACCCTGTGAGGTGGGTGGGGCTGAGAGAGCTCTGACAGAAACTGCTCTTTTTCAAGGACAGCTGTGCCAGAGCTTGTGACTGACCCAAGGTCACATCAGCAGGTGCAAGTGGAGGAGTGGGGACTCAAACCCGGTTCTCCCAGATTAGAGTCCGCACACTTCACCACTACACCAAACTGGCTCTTGTTTCAATGTTTGGGAGGGGCTGTGGCTCACTAGCAGAGCATCTGTTTGGTGTGCAGGGGTCCCAGGTTCAATCCCTGGCATCTTCAGGTCAAAGGATCGGACAGGAAGTGATGTGAAAGACCTCAGACTGAGACCCTGGAGAGCTGTTGCCGGTCTGTGTAGACGATATGGACCAAGGATCTGATCCAAAAAAAGACAGCTTCACCATGGGGCGGCTGCCATTTGTCTTAAGTAGTAAAATGCATACCAGACTCCGATGGTGAATGCTTGCAGCTGCGGTTTCTTGACCGCTAACGTGAGCAGAATATACAACCGTGTACTCCGATACTCTCCGTAAAGCCAGCTTACACCCCCTGCAAGTGGTTTGCAATATGTGCACCAGTGGTCCTTGATTTACGTTGAGCAGAAGCCGTAGTGGCAGTAATTCCATTGACTTTTGCCCAGACTGAAATGGTCCCTTGCAGCCGTTGATAGATTTACCAATAAGGCAATGGAAAAGAGTTCCGAAGCTGCAAGCCATAGACGCGGGGCAAGCGCCCGAGTGGAGCATGTGGGGAGGAAGTCTAAAGTTTCACTGCTGTCTAATGACCGTCTTGGCAGGATTTTATGAGAGTTTATGAACCAAACCTACGAATGGCAGGGAAGGGTGAGGAGATCACTTTACAGGTATGGTCTCTCTCCCGTGCCTTCTGGTATACTTCTGCTGTTAGTCGGCTCGGATGGCGGGTTTTTAAAACCAAGTGTCTTAACGTCTGCCATTTGAAATAGCTGAGAAGTGTATACTGTAACAGCCTGAGTATTTAAGAAACAAACAGTCTTGCTGCTATTCTAAACTGAATGCGATGCTGGCCGGGGTTCACGGAGATCTGAAAGCACCGGCTTTGATCGCGGCCCCCCTATCCCTTGTTCATCTTTCAGAAACTTAAGATCAGTTCACAAACACCACTAAAAAAGGCATTGGGGGAAGGAGCACGACCCATTTATCTCCACTGATTACAAGTATTTTCGTGAACTTGAGCCTGGATTTTAGCTCACTTAACCTTGGTCAAGTCCAATTAAGCCTCCCCTCCAGAAAATAAAAATGGCTGTTATTTACATGATGACTGATCCTGGAAGAGAAAGTGAGCCCCGGGGCCTCTTGTTTTTGCCACTTTGATCTCTGATTCACTCCTTGAACGCAGCAGAAATTAAATCATAGGTTGTGTTGAGTTCAGGGTTGTAATCTGAAGACAACTATTCATGTAAACAAGCGGCAACAATCACTTCACTTTGTTCCACAGAGGATACACATCAAGGTAACTGGCTTCAAATAGTGAAATTTCTTCTAGAGCCTATATCCAGTGTAGCTCATTCTGCGCTCTCTAGTCACGGGCCAAGAAGGAAGATACTGCTACGATGGGTGGAAGAACAAATAAAATTCTCCCTCCAGTTATGGCAGTAACCAGACAGGGGTGAATTGAATGTTTAAGCACCAGCTGACGGAGGCAAGCCTCATTCTTTTGACAGCCCAGAGTTCATTTCCAGACCACTGGACACACTTTCTGTCACTGGTAATAGGAAAGCATCTCCAGTCAACCCAAAATGGGCTCCCTGCAAGCCCTACAGGTGATTTGTGAAGACTTTCCAATTAAGAAAAGCCCCACCAGGCAGGAGTCGCGGGAAGAGAAAAATGCAACCCGTCTAAAGCATCCGTCTGAACGGAGAGTCAGACTCCATCTTCCAGTCTATACACAGCAAATAAAGATTTGGGATTCCAGGAATGCTTGCTGAAATTCAGGTCAACAGTCCCAGAAAGCAGAAGTCTGTCCCATTTGCATTTTCTGTGATTATTGAAGGCAGCACTTTTGACCCACAAAGCAATTTAAAACTTTTACCTGTGTTTATCCTAACAATCATGCTTTGCAAAAGGTCATTATTTTTCCCCTGTGTGACCAGCGCCTACCATAACTATAGAAGGGTTGGTTATTTAACCTGGCAAGAAAAAAAGCTGTTAAAAGGCATGGAATGATTAAAAAAAATAAGTATATGATGGCAAACGTCTTGGCGAAAGAATACTAAAAAACTGAGATGAGCAAGCGCGATGAGCTCGAAACCTGTTGCCATGTGCGACTCCTCGCTTCCACACCCTCCAATACACTTCAGATCCTTGTCTGTCAAGGTTGGATCAAGATGGGTAGCCGTCTTAGTCTGTGTGTAGCAGCAGAAAAGAGCAAGAGTCCAGTAGCACCTTAAAGACTAACAAAATATGTGGCAGGGTTGTGAGCTTTCTTGAGTCACTGCTAACTAAGCAGTGACTCACAAAAGCTCATTCCCTGCCACAAATTTTGTTCATCTTTAAGGTGCTGCTGGACTCTTGCTCTTTTCTACTGCCAGCATAATCAAGATCTGTAATACTTTTTTTATTCTGGTAAAAGCCTCCAAATTCCCAAATGTACTAATCGTATCGTGTGATAAGCCAATCAGCAACCATTTCTCATCAAGACTTTTTTGCCAGGAGGACCTATAAGAATGTGTTGTCGAAGGCTTGCATGGCCAGACTTCATTAGTTGTTGTAGATTTTTCTGGGCTGTATGGCCATGGTCTTGGCATTGTAGGACCTGACGTTTTGCCAGCAGATGCTGGCGAAACGTCAGGTACTACAATGCCAAGACCACAGCCATACAGCCCAGAAAATCTACAACAACTAATGACCTATAAGAATCTTGCTTCAAAAGACCTAAGTATCCCCAAGTACGCACAACTTAAGCTGTGGCTTAAAAGCAAACAACAGTGTCCAAGCTTCAAGAGACGTTTGACCAAACTCGGCACAGAGATCAGCACCAGCAACGCACCGCGGGACATTTAGCAACCTTTGCAAAAAATGAAGTATAGGTTGATCTATAGTCCCATTGGCTGAATTTATCCATATGGCAGCACCAAAACCTTCCACTTCCACATCCTCAATCCCCTTAAAGTATGAAGAAATCATAGCGATATTTTAAAGCTATAAAGTTACCCTGTTCATGTGTCAGTTTTTGTGTTTAGTGGTTTATGTTAAAGTTTAACTAGTCTGTATTTTTATGGATCAACATTTGAAACAGGATCTCTACTATAGGATCGTCTCATAAAATGTACTTATTTTGTTGTAGGGATCTGTATTATGAGAAGATCAAATCAGTCAATCCTAAAAGAAATCAACCCTGACTGTTCCCTGGAAGGCCAGATAATGAAACTGAAGCTCAAATACTTTGGCCACCAAATGAGAAGGGAGCACTCACTGGAGAAGAAGACCCTGATGCTGGGAAAGATTGAAGGTCAAAGAAGACGGGAACGGCAAAGGATGAGATGGTTAGACAGTGTCATCGATGCAATGAACATGAAATTGAGCAAACTTCAGAGGACGGAGGAAGACAGGAAGGCCTGGCGGGATCTGGTCCATGGGGTTGCAAAGAGTCGGAGTCGACTGTGCGACTGAACAACAAAAATTATCGAAGCTGATTTTCAATGAGACTTATACTTGAATGCAGTGTTAAATGGAAAAATTTATAAAATAAAAATATTTTTTAAAATGATACTTGGGATAACTTTTAAATTAAAAACTTGAATAACTACTGGGTCATTATACTTCCACATTACGAAAATATTAAAAAGGGTGCCTTCCCCCCCCCAAAAAAAAACCCCCTTATGAAGATCATTTACACTGTAATTCACAAAAGCTACGGCTCGATATTTTAGAGCCAAGGAAGCATGGCTGAAAGGGAAATAGCCGCTAAAGCTTTCCCACAAACATGTGTAAGAACATAAAGAGAAACCCATGGGCAGGATGACTTCCACAGCATCTTCCCCCCTGTGCTCCCCAGCACCTGATATAAAGATGCATACCACCTGTCAGGGGTCATTTCTCAGAAAAAGAGGTCCAGGAACTCATTAGCATAACTCATTAGCATAACTCATTTGCATAGGCCACACCCCCTGACATCACTGGAAGTGTGTCAGAAGGCAACACCCACTGCTCAGGCTCCACAGGACTGTTTTGGATTGCTAGCTATTGGGGGGGGGGGGAAACGTGCAGATCTGTCCTTGCAGAGAAGGGAGAGCTTGCACCTGAATAAAACTTGGTCTTAAAGGTGCCACTGGACTGTTTTGGGCCGGGGGACTGGGGGGGAGCTCTGCAACTTACCTGGCTACTTCTTGCTCTGACTGAGGGCTGCTGGGAGCAGGGGGTGGGGCTTGTTGCATGTGCCCGCCCCCTGGGCTCTTTACTGCCGGAGCTCCGCTTCTGTGCGCTCCTGCAGGAAATGACCCCTGCCACCTCATGTACTGGGGGGACCCATCATGACATGCAGACATTGTGCCTGGTAGCCACTGATATCCCCATCCTCCGTGCATTTGTCCACTCCACTTTTTAAGGCTGTACAAGAAGTCACTCAGTGGTATAACAGCATGCACGAGTTCTCACAAGCTCTTGCACAAGAACACAGAATAACATCATGGCCTGCAAGACGGAGCTCTTCCGCCAAGCGTTCGAGTAAGACGCCGTATTAAACTGCTAACATCAGCCGGGTTAGCTAGGCCCTATAATCCATCCTGGCTGCCTGCTTTAATATCCACGCCCACACTGAGGAACAATGCGCCTAGGAGCCAGACACCAGCGGTGTTCCCTCTAAGCTGAATGAGTGTGAGCCGGCTCACAGTTTTTTAGCCTCCGGCTCACACATTTTTGTCTTAGCTCAGGAAGGATGGGGCTCCAGAGCAAACTAATTGATGCAGCGCCCAAATCGCTCGCTTACAATTTTAATGCCAGGAGCTCACAAAGTAGAATTTTTGCTCACAAGACTCCACAGCTTAGAGGGGACACTGGATAGCAGCCGTACAACTATTGCTGATTTTATTGCAGCCAATTAGAACAATCTTTGCCATCGCAGATATGTAGCACCTTCAGAACGTGTTTTTATGATAAAATAACTGTTTTTATTGCTTTAATGTTTTTCATGTTGCCAATGGCCTTGTAAGCCGCCCGGAGCCGGCTTCGGCGGGGAGGACAGGGTATAAATCAAATAAATAAAGAAATTAAAATGCATGAAAACATGAAAACCAAATTTTAAAAGCACAAACTCAGGACTTCTAGTAAATTCAACAACTGGATAGTGGCTACAAGGGTCCCAAAGAGGGATATTGTTGTATACTGACTAAGACCGCGCACATGGTCAGGTTCGCACGCAGTCATGCGAACTAGCAGAGCTTTGCAACCAGACACAATAGCGAGAGAGGATCCAAGAACGGGCCAATCGGTCAGTCCGGATCCTCGAAGGAACCCATGGGTGTGGGTGCACTGTAAACAGGGGTCATTTCGTAGAAAAAGAGGTGCAGGAGCTCATTAGCATAACTCATTAGCATACCTTATTTGCATATGCCACACCCTCTGACATCACCAGAAATGTATCAAAAGGCAACACCCACCGCTCAGGCTCCACTGGACTGTTTTGGATTGCTAGCTACTGGGGGAGGGCGTGCAGATCTGACCTCACAGAGGAGGGAGAGCTTGTACCTGAATAAAACTTGGTCTTAAAGGTGCCACTGGACTGTTTTGGACCGGGGGGCCGGGGGGGCGTCTGCAGCTTACCTAACTGCTTCTTGCTCCTTGTGGCCCGGGGCTGCTGGGAGCAGGGGGTGGGGCTTGTTGCATGTGCCTGCCCCCTGGGCTCTTTACTGCCAGAGCTCCGCTCCTGTGCGCTCCTGCAGGAAATGACCCCTGACTGTAAATAAACCAATCACGGGTGTGTGTGTGTGTGTGTTGGGTGTGGCATGGAACTGGCATTTAAGCAGGCTCCGGGCCCTGCTACAGCATCTCAGTTTTCCCTGCTTTAATAAACTATGAGCTGATTCACCAACAACACGTCTGGACTTTACAGATATGGAGACCTTGAGTGCAGCTCCCTTCACCAGACCATCCAACGTCAGGAGAGTGAGTATCTGTCCGAAGGCGAATTTGGGGCCTGCCAGTCCCAAGGCACACGTGCCTTTGTGTAAAAAAGAGATCGAAGGTCTCTGTAATCATGTTTGTCTTCAATGAGCATGATTTGATTCCAGTATCATTAAAGTTAATCCATAATCATGTAAACAGCCACACAAGCCTGTGTACAGATGACTCACAAAGCGTTACAAAAACCACAAGCTAATCCTCCGCTTTCGACGTTTGCTCTCCGGCAGATCCTTCGCGGAAATTGATGCCTCAGAATTATAATCTGCCTCACGCAGGGCCGGAGCTGTCAGACAAAACGCTCAAGTTTTGTTGGCAAAGCACGGAAGGATCAGTCACGGCAGGAGAACGATTAATCCACACAAGATTTTGGACCATCGGCAAGCATCTTGAACAAAGAGTCTGGAATCCCCGCTTTATTGCAGATGTTTTCTTTGTCATCTCCTAATCTCGATATTTATATTTATTTATTTATTTATTTCGGGGGGGGGGGCAGACAAACAAACCACAGCCAGAGAGCATGTCCCATTCTATCAGCGAATGCATCCAAAACGTAGGAAATGACTGCCAATTCACATGACCTCCCATATTCCGTCCAAATCCGGGTCAACCAGACCTGCATTCAAGCTGGCTTCAGGATGACACAACCCTTTAATCATGCCGTTACTCACTTGGCTTGCCCGGCGTCAGAACATGATGTAAGGATGTGATGTCAGCTCTCCATGCTACCTTGTCTTCACATACAGGGGGGGAAATCAATTACCCATCCATTCGGCTCTCACGCATGCACGCACACAGGGCTTTTTTGGTAGAAAAAGCCCAGCAGGAACTCATTCACATAATAGGCCACACCCAACAGCAGAAGCTCATTAGCATATTAGGCCACATACCCCAACATCATAGCTCATTAGCATATTAGGCCACACCCTGTGCCTTCCCTTAGCTTGCGGGGAGCCCAGGCATGCCGGCCCTTGGAGGGGAGGAGAGGCATCTGTCTCCCCTTGGCCTGCCCAGGCACCCCACGGCTGCGGGGAGCCTGGGCAAACCGGCCCTTGGACAGGCAGGGGAAGGCACATTTAAATGCCTCCCCGATCCTTCCAGGGGCCCCCCGCCTCAGAAGGGCTTCTATCAGGCCCACAGTGGAACTGGCTGTCTTCTGCTTCTTCTTCCAGTTCTGCTGCTGCTGCGTCATCGTCGGTTTGCAGCTTACAGATACACACCTGAACAGCACACTCAAGATTGCAACAGCACAGACATTTTGATGCAGTAATTCAGAGCAAGAGGTGTCAGTGATCGGATGCTGTTAAATAAACCAAATATTGCAAGAGTGCTCATGTTTGAAGCATGTTTTTATTTTAAGTAAAGAAACCCTTTGTGTTTGTGTCCCTTATAAAGTTTATATCTCCGCTACCTGGCGTTACATTTTATGAC
>NW_015177058.1:472677-480687 GCF_001447785.1 Gekko japonicus
CGCCCCCCCCCCCGGTCCAAAACAGTCCAGTGGCACCTTTAAGACCAAGTTTTATTCAGGTACAAGCTCTCCCTCCTCTGCAAGGATGGATCTGCACGCCCCCCCCCCAATAGCTAGCAATCCAAAACAGTCCAGGCATGAATCTCTCACAGGGTTAGTTGCACATCCGAGTGAAGCCAATGCGCAAGCGCAACTGATCGCCGACTGGCACTGCGGGAAATATACCCTTTAAGGAGCACCACAGCCCATTAAGATTCGCTGCTCTCCGGCACTGCATGTCAATTTTCACCTTAATTTCTAAAACTCCCTGTGACGCGCGAATTGACATTTCAAAAGAGCTCAATTTAAAACCTATTTGTCAAGGCAATATTGGGCTCTAGGAATCAAATCCCCAGCAGGGTTTCCCCTCCTTCTTTGCCATTTCCTTTCGAGGGATGGAGCCAAGAACGGGTGGAACTAGCTACCTGCGCAGGCAACAGCATCTTCCAAGCTGCCTGGAGATATTTTTGTTGGCTGGGCTTCAGAACAAGAATAGAACCCAGGCACTATAAAAAAAACAAACCCAGACAAAGGGAAATTGGCCCAGAGAGAGAGAAGCTCAAGAGGTAGCAAACGATGTTCAGAAGGAATGCTTTTTCAGATGCTCTGTCATTCAACGGAGTTAGTGCTTTTGCACCAGGGGAATCTGCACCCAGGCAGTGTGGTGAGAACCAGAAGCCTTACCTGGGGCTGTATTTATGCTATAGCAGTGTTCATTTCCTGCAGGAGCGCACAGAAGCGGAGCTCCGGCAGTAAAGAGCCCAGGGGGCGGGCACATACAACAAGCCCCACCCCCTGCTCCCAGAAGCCCTCAGTCAGAGCAAGAAGCAGCCAGGTAAGTTGCAGAGCTCCCCCCGGCCCCCCGGCCCAAAACAGTCCAGTGGCACCTTTAAGACCAAGTTTTGTTCAGGTACAAGCTCTCCCTCCTCTGTGAGGACATATCTGCACGTCCCCCCCCCCAATACCTAGCAATCCAAAACAGTCCAGTGGAGCCTGAGCGGTGGGTGTTGCCTTCTAACACACTTCCAGTGATGTCAGGGGGTGTGGCATATGCAAATATGTTATGCTAATGGGTTATGCTAATGAGCTCCTGCACCTCTTTTTCTATGAAATGACACCTGTATAAAAGTTATTGTCGGCCCCACAATGATGGGCCACACTCCCCAGGGATGTGTGCCTGTCCCCTTCACTTTCAGTCTTGAGGAGGCAGCTGGAGATGGTTTTATTCAGGAACACGTTTGATTAATTTACTAGCAGTCCTAAATTGTGATTTTAAAAGTTTTGGTTTTATGTTTCAACTGTTTGATGTATTTTGTTAATACCATGAGCTGCCTTTCACTCCACAAGGAAGAAAGGCAGCTGATCAATATTTTAAAATAAATAAGTAAAATGCAGAGCCCTGTCCCCGATGCAGAATTTAGAATGCTGACCTGGGGGGTTGCTAGGTCTGGATAGGGAAATTCCTGGGGATTTGGGTTGAAGCCTGGCGTAGGTAACAGTGGGAGGGCTTCTGGAGTTCGGGCCATGCTGGTGGACCTCCTGATGGCACCTGGGTTTTGGCCATCCATGTTGGACTGGATGGGCCATTAGCCTGATTCAACATGGCTTCTCTTGTGTTCTTATGTCTGGGGGCAGTGATGCTCTGTAGTCTTGGTGCTTGGGACGGGGGTTCTGGAGTTCCAGCCCCGCTGGTGGACCTCCTGATGGCACCTGGGTTTTGGCCACTGTGTGACACAGAATGTTGGACTGGATGGGCCATTGGCCTAATCCAACATCGGCTTCTCTTATGTCTGGGGCAATGATGCTCGGTCTTCTAGGAGCTTGGGGGGCCACAGTGGGAGGTCTTCTGGAGTTCTGGCCCCACTGGTGGACCTCCTGATGGCACCTGGGGTTTGGCCACTGTGTGACACAGGATGTTGGACTGGATGGGCCATTGGCCTGATCCACCATTGGCTTCTCTTATGTTCTTATGTCTGGGGCAGTGATGCTCTGTCTTCTAAGGGCTTGGGGGGGCACAGTGGGAGGGCTTCTGGAATTCTGGCCCCACTGGTGGACCTCCTGATGGCTCCTGGGTTTTGGCCATCCCTGTTGGACTGGATGGGCCATTAGCCTAATCCAACATGGCTTCTCTTATGTTCTTACGACCTCAGCGGGGTATAATGCCATAGAGTCCACCCTGTAAAGGAGTCAGTTTCCCCAGGGGAACTGATCTCTGTAGTCTGGAGACCAGTTGTGATTCCGGGAGAAATCCAGGCTCCACCTGGAGGCTGATGATCTTACTAGTACTGACAGATTCAAGCTTCTCGTCCTCATTACTACAGATAATAGATATGAGGGCTGTGTCCTTTGGAAGTGGGGGCAGGATGCTGAGAAGAACCTTCTGGGAAATAACACAGTTCTTTCCCGATGGCTGCTTTCTCGTGACCCCTGACCTTTTACGCTCAACTCTTGCTTATCTTTATCTTCTCCTCTTCCCAGCCTGACCCAAGAAATCTCCTATTCTGTCAAAACTTGGATGGAAGAATCTATGATGGATATCTATCTGGACGGGCAGACAAGATCTCACCCTCCACAAATATTGAAAGAAAGGGAGAGATGATGAATGACCAGCAAGTTTGGGGCTGTAAAGTATGGTTGCCAACCTCCTGGTGGGGGTCTGGAGATCTCCTAGAATTACAACTGATCCCCAGAGATCAGAAATCAGTCCCCTTGGAGAAAACAACTGCTCTGGAGGGTGGATTCCATGGCATTATACCCTGAGGACGTCCCTCCCCAAAATCTCCAGGAATTTCCCAACCTGGGTTTGGCAACCCTGTGTGAGCTCCAAGAGTTGAGTCAAAGAAAAGGATACTGGGAGCACCCGGAGGGCAAGCTTCCGCAAGATTTTCGCAGTAAGTGAAACCTCATTTCTTGTTGCCTAAAGATACCCAGCAGCCTCCTTCTCTTCCCAAGTTGATGAATACTCCTGGCCTTATATGGACTGCAAAGCAGGAATTAAGCATCTTTTCTTTTAGAAAAACAACAGGTATCATTAATATGTATTTCCCTCTTTGGCCCGATTCTCTTTTCTACTGCTGGAAGTCCCCCCCTTCTTTCTACCAGAAAGCCTGCTGCTGAAAGGAAAGGTAAGCTAGGCAGAAGAAGCCAAAGAGTGACGTATTTTCCAGATCGCCCTTGAGCTGAACAAGACCACCTGTTTAACAGCCCCTCCTCGCACTTTCCAAAACTCTGCCAGAGGAACTTTGAGGAAGGAGAGTCCCTTTCCTACCCCTTCCTACTCCACCGCTTCCAGAAAGAACACGCGTTATCCTTGCTGAAAGCTGCAGGCTCAATCTCTGACATTTTTGCTTAAAGGCTCCCGGGAATCAGGTTTTTGGAAAGACCATTCTCTGACCCAGACCTAACGGCCACTATGTCTCATAATGGACAGCACTAGAGCCAGTTTGGTGTAGTGGTTAAGTGCACGGACTCTAATCTGGGAGAACCGGGTTTGATTCCCCACTCCTCCACTTGCACCTGCCGGATGACCTTGGGCAGACCACAGTTCTGATAAGAGCTGTTCTTGAAAAAGGAGCAGTTTCTGTCAGAGCTCTCTCAGCCCCACCTACCTCACAGGGTGTCTGTTGTGGGGAGGGGAAGGGAAAGGAGTTTGTAAGCCGCTCTGAGACTCCCTTGGGTAGTGAAGGGTGGGGTATAAATCCAATCTCCTCCTCCTCCTCCTCTTCTTCGTCTTCTTCCGTTGGATCTCTATCTCAGGATCTTATCTTTCCCCTTTCAGGTACAGCAAACCCTGATTACAGGCATGGTTTTACAGCCTGATATAAATTTGCCAGTAAACCAGAATTCTCTGGAAAACTTGAGAAGTTTTGTATTTATCACAGAGGGAGTAGCTGCATGGTATTAGAATCTAAGGACTATACCACCTATTAAGATCAACAAGAGACCCCTGAACCAATGTTCCCTCTAAGCTGTGGAGTCTTGTGAGCAAAAATCCTACTTTGTGAGCTACTGGCATTAAAGTTGTGAGCATGCAATTTGGCTACTGCAGTTTGGTGTAGTGGTTAAGTGCACGGACTCTAATCTGGGAGAACTGGGTTTGATTCCCCACTCCTCCACTTGCACCTGGATGGATGACCTTGCGCAAGCCGTAGCTCTAAAAGAGAAGTTTCTTGCCAGAGCTCTCTCAGCCCCACCGACCTCACAGGGTTTTTGTTGTGGGGAGGGGAAGGGAAAGGAGTTTGTCAGCCGCTCTGAGACACCTTTGGGTAGTGAAGGGCGGGGTAGAAATCCAATCTCTTCTCTCTTCTCTGGAGCTATCCTTCCTGAGCTAACACAAAAATGTGTGAGACGGAGGCTAAAAAACCTGTGAGCTAGCTCACACTAACAGAGCTTAGAGGGAACACTGCCCTGGACTGGGGAGATGGCGCTGTGTCTGGCTGGAAGGTAAAGACCTGTAAAGCTGCTTTGCTCGGGACGGTTTCCCTATCAAACCAAAGAGACTGCTCTCCCTCAAGCAAACCGAAGGGCGGATTTTTTTTGGCACGTCTGTGGTTCCTGCACCCTTATCCAAAACCCTGATGTTAATACAATATGAAAATGATTAATCTTTCAAAACAGAAGAGCTAAATTCTCTGAGACAATCCAGAGCAAGCCAACGTAATGATGATCCTCACTGCTTCCAATATGATGTACAGTTGCTACAGAAAAAGCCTGTTCAGGCCAGTGCTGTAATGATAAAACCATGACTCTTGCCTTCTCCAATTCCCACTTCATTCTTGTGATCCGATGCTCAGATAAGATCCTTGGAAACATGGTGACAAAATATTCTCCAACCTCACCCTTTCTGACTTCACATGCCAAAATAATATTACTATTGCCATTGCAAGCAACCCCAGGGTGAAATTTCCATGAACTATATAAATACACAGACACAGACACACACAGACACACACACAAAATGTAGAGCACTGTCTATATATCTAATTCTCAACAGTCCCCTATGTGCTGATACCTAAATCCGCAGATAGGGGGCATACTAACCCCAAACAAGTTTTTCAGCAAACTTGGGTGAACCCCCTAGGGTTGCAGAAAAATCTGAATATATATATATGCGCGGATCTGGCCCAAGCTGTGGGGGCAGGGAATGCTAGGAGCCGCTCTGAGTCCAGTCACACCAGCAGGGAATGCCAGGAGAGGTTCTGGGCTCAGCCGCAGCAGCAGGGTACACTGGGAGGCGCTTCGGGCCCGGCTGTGGTGGTGGGGAACACCAGGAGAGGCTCCAGGCACGTCTATGGTGATGCAGAACACCAGCAGAGTCTCCAGCAGAAACTCCCGGTCACTGTGCCCTCTGAACTGAGTTAGTGTGAGCTAGCTCACAGTTTTTTAGCCTCTGGCTCACACATTTTTGTCCTAGCTCAGGAAGGATGGCTCCAGAGCAAACTAATTTATGCAGCAGTCAAATCGCTCACTCACAGCTTTAATGCCAGTGGCTCAGAAAGTAGAATGTTTGCTCACTCCACAGCTTAGAGGGAGCATTGCTCCGGGTGGAGCTGCAACACAGCAGGAACTGTTCCGGAGGTGGCCACCACCGGGAGCTGCTCCAGGCTTAGAGCGGCTCCCAGGCACTGCCACCCCTGCCAGCTCAAAGATAGGGGGAAAGTGGGAGGGAGAAAGAAGGGGGGATGGGCTTGGGGGTGAGAGAAAGACAAAGAAGGAGGGACTGGCTTGGTGGAGGGTTGGAAAGAAAAAGAAGGGGGGATTGGCTTGGGGAGACAAAAAAATGGGAAGATGGGTGGAGAGGGAAGGAAGCAAAAGTGGTGGGGATGCCCCCTCCTCGCAAGTTTCTTGCTGGCTGAAAGAACAATAGCACAAGGAAGATGACTTTTAAGGAAATCTGCACGTTATCCAGTGGCTTTTAAGCCATTATGCTTCTACAAGTGGGTCCCCGCAAGAAACTTGCGGGGACCCACTTGTAGAAGCATAATGGCTTAAAAGCCACTGGATAACGTGCAGATTTCCTTAAAAGTCATCTTCCTTGTGCTATTGTTCTTTCAGCCATAAGGTGGCAGACTCATGGAGGTTCTATATTCTTTCCCCTGAGAAGACCGCGTTGGCATGTTCTCCACTGGTTTTCTGCAAAATGGTGAAGATGTTTCCGTTTAAGAGAGCTTTTAGTCCACTGCCCTCAAGCCGTTCGCCCCCTTTTTAATGGATGCGGTTTTACTCGCATCATATTCTGCTCCGTCTCATTTACCAACCTCCAGATGGGGGCTGGAGATCTCCCAGAATCACAACTAGACTGCATATATAGTGTATTTATTATTTATTTAAAACGCGTATTCCACTTCTCCTGGAGAACATGGCTGCTTTGGAAGGTGGGCACTATTCCCTACCGAGGCCCTTCCCCTCCTTAGAGCCAGTTTGCGTAGTGGCAGGGCTCTTTTTGTAGAAAAAGCCCAGCAGGAGCTCATTAGCATAATAGGCCACACCCAACAGCAGGAACTCATTAGCATATTGGGCCACACCCTTGACAGCACAGCTCATTAGCACATTAGGACACACCCCCATGTTACCAGAAGTGTGGTTATCCAGCCACACCCACCTTTTGCTTGTTATTCTGTTTACCTTGTTTGTTGTCAATAAGCCGCTCTGAGATGCCAAGTGAAGGCCGGGGTATAAATTTCCTCCTCCTCCTTCTTAACGCCCACCTCCCAGACTCTACCGTCAAATCTCCAGGTATTTCCAAACCTGGAACTGGCAACCCTACTGACTGGCCCATTACATTTTCATTCAAGGAGTTCGCCCTGCCGCCATTTTGTCCTTACACCAACCCTGTGAGAGGTAAGTTAAGTTGAGAGGGCAGGAGTGTGTGTCAATGGGTCCAGGGCCACTCAGTGAGACTCACGGCGGAATCTGAACCTCCACCTCCCCAGTCCTGGGGTTGTCAACCTCCAGGTGGCAGTTGGAGACCTCCTGGAATTACAACTGATCTCCAGGCCAAAGAGAAAATGGCCGCTTTGGAAGGTGGGCTCTGTGGCCTATCCTGCCAAAGTCCCTCCCCTCCCAAGCCCCGCCCTCCTCAGGCTCCATCCCCAAAATCTCCAGGTATTTCCCAACCTGGAGCTGGCAACCTTACCCAGTCCTGGCCTGACACTCTGAGCACCACTTCACATGTCTCCCATTTTCTATATTCCTGCTCTCTTGAGTCATCTGTTTGTTTGTTTGTTTGTTTGTTTAGCCCATTTCCTCTTTTTAGCACAACCAGAATTAATTATTTTCCTACCATTTCACTGGAGCATCATCAAAAAAAAACCTATTTTATTCTCTCTTCTGGCCGTGGCTCCGTCTGTCTCTGTGAGGGAAGGAATATTTAACTGGGAACATATATGCAGATGCGGTGAGCGCCTACAAGCGATTACGGATCCATAAACTGTGTTAATCACCATTAAAGAGCGCAGCCCTGAGGAAGAGCCTGTGAGACTGCATAGGAAACGGATGGCTCTGCTTCGTTTTTTCCCCTCTAAATAGTGCAGCCAAATGTCTTCGTTGAAGTATATTTGTTAATAATCTCATTATTTACAGGGCCCATGTGCTCTTTATTACCATCCATTTTCCAATATAAAGAGACATCTGAGGCTGGTTAGGTTGTTTGTATAGGGTCCATCTTCAGTTTCATGGAATTTCCTGGTTGGCACCCGGCCTTGCCGGCTCACCATCCTTTAAGCCCTTCCAAGAAGCAACACCAAACCTTAAACCGCTTTGTGGAATAATTAAATAAAGATATCAGAGACAGCCTGGGCATGTGACAGCGCCATATGCCGAGCAACCTCTCTAAGGGAGAGCCCCCTTCCCCGCATGCAGAGAGATCATACCCAGTGTCTTCAAGCAAAAGCGTTGGCTAGAGGCCTCTGCCATTGGTAGGTGGATCAGGCAGTAGCAGGCGAAAGCAGCTCCATAGGGTCCGTGGGGGGG
>NW_015177059.1:0-43366 GCF_001447785.1 Gekko japonicus
GATGAAATGGTCAACTCAACGATGGTAACGGATGAAAGACTTAGGCCACACGATTGATATAGATAAATGGGCAATTACATGGAGATCTCTAAAATATATAAGAGCTATTCACTATAAAGAAAATATTTATAAAGTATTTCATAGGTGGTACTGGTCCCCAGATAAGATAGGTAAGTGTAATCCATCACTATTTAAAAATTGTTGGAAATGTAAATCGAACGTGGGAACCTTTTTCCACATGTGGTGGCGGTGTGAAAGAGTTTACAGCTATTGGAAAATGGTGCAGAAGATAATAGGAGAAATCATGAATATAACACTGACTTTGTCCCCCGAAATAGCATTATTAAACATGATTTTGGAATGTTATAAGCAGAATGACAGATATATATTCATCTATATTTTAACAACTGCCAGATTCTGTTAGCCAAATATTGGAAGCAAGAAAAACTCCCCACAAGAGAAGAAATAATTTGTAAGTTATTAGAAATTGCTGAAATGGAAAAGCTAAGTTTAATTCTACAAAGAAAAGATTACAATATTTTTTATGCCAGATGGGCACATCTGGATAAATGGATAAATAAGATATGGAAAATATAGACTCAACTGTATATATATGTAACTTACGTAACTTGATACACAACATGGAAACGGATAAATAAACGTTTTTTTTAAAAAAAACAATATCGCTAGCTTTTAAACCCTGGTTTCTGCCAGTAAAAGGAAGAGGGAGGGGAGAGGGCAGGGCTATTTCTGGGGCTCTTTTGGCCTCCCTGCCTGTCACGCTCTATTACACCCCCTGTGGGTTGGCCACCCGTGGCTGTCTCGGATGTCGCGGGTGCCAGTCTTAGGGCTTTGGAATGTACAGGTTCCCACCTTTATGGCAGAGCATCAAGGGCTGAGGGAGGTTCTAAAGTTGAAGAGGGAGAAGCAGCCTCAGAAGACGGGGTGCTCAGAGGGTTACTGCACCTCTCTTTCCTGTCCTGGTATTTTGGCCTTCTGCCTGTGTCTCCGGTCAATTCGGGGCCTCTCTCTCTTTCCTATGCCCCAGCCAGCCCAGTCTTCCTCCTCCCCGGCCATCTCCTCTGTTCCCTTTTTATTACCCCCTCGTTCCCCCGTCACTTTCTCCTTTGCGGCCCCACTCCAGCCCAAAAGTGGAGACACTGAGCCCGCTTCTGCCTCCCATGCCTCCCTACTGCATGCCGGAGGCTTGGGCCTTCCTCTGTTGTCTGCTTCAGTCTGCTGCAGCTCTCCCCACCCCAGCCTGACTGCTGTGGGTGGTTGCTTCTCCCAGCCTGTTCTTGGCCTGCCTCAGAAGCTCTGCTGCAGGCTGGGCCTCGCCCACCCCAGAGCCACACCTTACCCCTCTGGGGCAGCCCAGGTGCCCTCATTGTTCCGGAGGGCCACTGAACCCTCCTGATGCCTCCTCACCATCCCGTCATTGTCTTCGCTGGCCGCCTCGCTCATCCCGGTGAGTTGTGCGACAGGGGGGAGGTTCTGGGGGTGTTGTCTCATTCCCAGGGCTCCCTGCTCCCGGGCGCTCCCAGCAGGGGCCGGGACACAGTCCATGCCAGTTCCCCTTCCTCCTGCCAGAGGTCTAGATAATACAGTACTTGGAACCTTCTTAGTATTACAAAGTGACATTCTTCTTTCAGAGAGGATTGCTTCACCAGCTGGCTTCCTTCACTGTATCTGCCACACAGCATCTTTTTCTGTACCCTATTTTCTGCATCTGTTGGTATTTCCTCTAATAAAAGGTATGGTCTCTTTATGGCCTGACACTTTGCTTTGCTAGGAGTGTTCAACTTATAGCACTGAATATTTAGGTCCTAGTGCTGTTTCAAGTCCACAACTAATTCCCTTGCATCAAGGCTTAAACCCATCCTCTATCCTCAGTATGGCCCAGCTGCCATGAGATCCCTTCCCCATACTCAGTCCGTGTGGCAAAAATGTGTTTGAAACATGACCCTGAGCAAGCTAAAATTGCTCCTCTGGTCCTCTATATGACCAATTTCAAATCTGAACAAGGCCCTTAGTAGCCTTGTGTGTGACATTAGTGAGGCACACAGGTCTTCAGTATATATTAGGGTTGGGGTGGGGACATGATGGGGGACAGCATCATGAATGTGATGGTGTAACTTCCAGAGAAAACACCATGACAGTGGTAGCTCTAGAAATAACCAGAAACTCTATGGTAAAACCACATCCAGGTACTGAATATTTTATAACATTGAGCACATACATTTTATATCATTAAGCAACCACATGGACAGTAGGAATGTGCATTCAGATATAACTGAGCTGAAAATATATATTAAAAAATCATTATTTTGGGGTATATTTCAGCAAATATCCAAAAGAAATCTGGCATTTTTCAGGAAACTGGGGGAGGGGAGGAATCCAGAAAAAAAATTTCCCAAGTATATTGAGGATTTTGGGGGGGAATACTGGGGTTTTTTTTCCATTTCCTTTTTTGTTTCTGTGTCTGGGGGTTTCTATAGGCTTCCCACTGCTCTTGTCAGTCTTGTTTTCCTTTGTCAGCTTTCTTTTGTGTTCCCTTCCTATTTTCTTGCACAGAGGCTGCAAAATCCTTTCTCCCCCCCTGCTTGGATTTGTTGTGACTCTTTGCTTTGAGAACAGTCCTTTTAAGCTTGTAATGCCAGTGGCACTGGGTTTCACTTGCCACCAGTGTTCCCTCTAAACTGAGTTAGTGTGAGCTAGCTCACAGCTTTTTAGCCTCCAGCTCACACATTTTTGCCTTAGCTCAGGAAGGATGGCTCCAGAGCAAACTAATGTATGCGGTAGCCAAATCATCTGCTCACAACTTTAATGCCAGTAGCTCACAAAGTAGAATTTTAGTTCACTGGACTCCACAGTTTAGAGGGAACATTGCTTGGCACTAGTACATAGCACTGGTTCTGCAATCCCCCTTACTTGGATTGTGATTTTGTGCTTGACAACAGTCCCGTTGAGCTAGCATTGTCACAATGGCACTGGGTTTTGCTGGGTACTGTACATTGCACTGTTTCTGCTGGGCTTCCATCCCACCCCCACTTGGATACATTTGTGGACCTGGCATTGCCACAATGACACTGCTGGTAACTCTGTGATTGCACTGGTACTGCTGGGCTTGAAAAAAAGTTGTTGGGTCCTGTCAGGTTTGCATTGCCACAGTAGCACTGGTTCTGCTTGGCATATTTCACTGTTTCTGCTGGGCTTGCAAAAATGCCCCCCTTCATTTTCTCCTGCAGAGGTTATCTGGGACTTTGATTCTGTTTTGCTGGGCTTGTATTGACCTTGGGGATTTTTGCTATTTTCCCCTTTATTGGAATCAATGAAGGATGAGGCAGCTTCTTTGGGGAGCCATAGAATTGGACATTCTTCTGAGGGGAGGCACCAGCATCTATGCTGCAAATTTAGTTCTCTGCCTCAAAAAACAGGGCCCCCCAGAACCTCAGATAATCCCCACATAGATTCCCCATTGAGTATAATGGTCACCATAGGGTATAATTGGAAAAAATGGGATTCCCAAAAAAATCCTGAATCCGAATACAGATATTTCGGAATACAGATATTTTGGGGTCCAATATACCCAAATCTGAAAAAAACAATTTTTTTAAATACCCTTAATAGACACCAAATATTTAAATACACCAAACTTGGGTTTTAAAGAAGGCCTCCAATAAGCGGAGTTAGTGACCTATACTCTGTCACTTGTATCAATTTGAGGCCTGCAGACTTTGATAATAGGCATGTTCCCTACAAGTCCTATGGGCGGCTGAACATGTTGCATGTTGATTTTCTGCTTCTAACCATGGCTAATTTTTCCTGCAATGTGTTGGGTTCGATCCAAAGAACTGCTTTTAGAGTTCCATTCGTAGAACAGCTCTTTCCTGTCTTCTACAGTCCCCTAAATGACCCCAAAGCTGCTCCTGAGGGTCAAGGATCCCTGGAAACCATGTGGCATTCTGTATAGGAGGCTACATTGTGAATGGGCTCTCAAAACCTATTGAACAAAACCTATTGAGGCAGACTCAGCACGGTTTCTGTAAGGGAAGATCTTGTCTCACTAACCTGTTAGTGTTCTTTGAGGGGGTGAACAAACATGTGGACAAGGGGGATCCAATAGATATTATTTACCTTGACTTCCAGAAAGCTTTTGATAAAGTTCCTCATCAAAGGCTCCTAAGCAAGCTCAAAAATCATGGGATAAAAGGACAAGTCCTTTTATGGATCAAAAACTGGCTAATTAATAGAAAACAGAGAGTGAGTATAAATGGGCAGTTCTCCCAGTGGAGGGGGGTAAGCAGTGGGGTACCACAGGGATCAGTACTTGGTCCACTGCTTTTTAACTTGTTCATTAATGATTTGGAGATGGGAGTAAGCAGTGAAGTGGCTAAATTTGCGGATGATACAAAGTTGTTCAGGGTGGTGAAAACCAGTGAGGATTGTGAGGCACTCCAAAGGGATCTGTCAAGGATGGGCGAGTGGGCGTCAACATGGCAAATGGGGTTCAATGTGGCCAAGTGCAAGGTGATGCACATTGGAGCCAAAAATCCTAAATATAAATACACATTGATGGGGTCTGAACTGGCAGAGACTGAGCAAGAGAGAGATCTTGGAGTTGTAGTGGATAACTCACTGAAAATGTCGAGACAGTGTGTGACTGCAATAAAGAAGGCCAATGCTATGCTGGGGATTATTAGGAAGGGTATTGAAAACAGATCAGCCAATATAATAATGCCCCTATATAAATCAATGGTGAGACCTCATTTGGAATACTGTGTGCAGTTCTGGGCACCACACCTTAAAAAGGATATTATAGCTTTGGAAAAAGTGCAGAAAAGGGCAACTCGAATGATAAAAGGGTTGGAACACTTTCCCTATGAGGAAAGGTTAAAGCGCTTAGGGCTCTTTAGCTTGGAGAAAAGACGACTGAGGGGTGACATGATCGAGGTTTATAAGATTATGCATGGGAAAGAGCAGGTAGAGAAAGAGGTACTTTTCTCCCTTTCTCACAATACAAGAACCCGTGGGCACTCCATGAAATTGCTGAGCGGTCGGGTTAGAACGGATAAAAGGAAGTACTTCTTCACCCAAAGAGTGATTAACACATGGAATTCACTGCCACAGGAAGTGGTGGGTGCTACAAGCATGGACGGCTTCAAAAGGGAATTAGATAAGCATATGGAGCAGAGGTCCATCAGTGGCTATTAGCCACAAGGTATAGCTAGGGGCTCTGGGGCAAGTGATGCTCTGTCTTCTTGGTGCTTGGGGGGGGGTCAACAGTGGGAGGGCTTCTAATGTCCTGGCCCCACTGCTGGACCTCCTGATGGCACTGGTATTTCTGGCCACTGTGTGACACAGAGTGTTGGACTGGATGGGCCTTTGGCCTGATCCAACATTGGCGTCTCTTATGTTCTTATGTTCTTATGTTCTTATTTGCACAGGTGGAAGCATCTTCTGCTCACACAAGGGCACCTTTTTGGTCGAGCCCATCATCTCTTCAGTTTGAAAAAAAATTTCAGCCGCAACTTACTTAAAGCTTTGATTGCACTACGAAAGAGGGGGCTAAATCAAGACTCTCCCTGCCCCTTGCCTTTGTTTTTCAGCATTCCAATTAGCCATTTCAGACAGATCTGATTATTTTTTACCAAAAGGGTCAAGTGTGCGCAGGAACTTGTATTTAATGAACCTTGACTATGCTAATTTCTCTTTCTTTTAAGCTAATTATAGGAACACAAACATGGGACTGCAGAATGCCTGTACCATCTCTTTTCATCATACAAGCACTGTTAACTCTCTGCCTGCATTTAATAATATAATCTGTATTCACAGCTTCATGAGTCTCATCATAATCTGTATTCACAGGAGAAAAATGTGAAAGCTGTAGTGATAGACTTCCTAGTTGGCAGACATCCCCTTATACTAATTGTTAAAAATTGGTCTTTTGTGTAGTTGTCCTAAGGGCTAAATTATGCATTACCTGTGACACAAGTCAGGTTGTCGTTCCCTTAACTCAGCTGTTCTTTTAGCAAACAGACATAACATCAGGGGAACTATCATTCCCAAAGGTGCTACGGCTTGAATCAGCTCAAGAGTGTGATGTGGGGGAGGAGGGGCTTCATCTTTTCCTCCCACACTGTTTTTTCTGAGCTGAAATGGCCATGGGGCCCCCCCACACTGTGGGGCTGCATCTGCTGCGGTCAATGTGGATGACTTCCCCAAGCACTCTACCCCATTCACTGCTGTCTGCACAGTGGTGTGGCTTTTTCCATCCCCTTGTGGAATCAACCTTTGATTGAATCATACACAACAATCTGACTTGCAGGGAAATAATCGGTCAGCGATTATGAAGGGGGCTACGTTCTGCAACTAGGATATTCTTCTTAATAATTTCCATGGATAAGTAATTCCATGGATAAGTAATTATCTGTCCTTCATAGTTGCAGATACCAGACCAAGGTTTTGATTTCAAAAATTACCCATTACCAAAAAAAGAAAAGAAGGCTTTTTGTTAAACAGTGCAGGCTATTTAAAAAATTGTGGTAGCAAAAATGGTATTGTGGGGATATACTTGGATATCCAAAGCAAAGTTCCTATATCTTTCAAGTAAATTTAGCTGTTACCAAAGAATAGTGCTTTATGGATTGCAAGAGCAAATATAAATAAAACATTTTACTTGGTTCAATAACAGTCAGGTTTTGTGCTGTTTTCCCAGGAAATAACCCTACAATGATATTTCATTAAACACCCCAAAGGACTACAGAGAATAAGCTCTTTATCAAGTCATAGTGTTCACATTTGTTTTAATAACAAAGGTTTATATTGAAACATACTGACCTGTTTCTTTCCAAATCACACATCTGTAGTATTCCTCTTCAAAAATTACCAGATTTTTAATTTAGGCACACATGGAGAATTTATGTGTTGAAGTGAATCCATGTAACCTAAGGGCATCTGAGTTCTGAATTTGTTGCTAAAGATTACTGTCATTTGGCATGCTGGAAGTAAGATAGATTGACTTAACAAAGACCTCCCAGAATATATATAAGAATTTGGGACAGCAAGCCAATGTGGTTAAGCAGTTAAAGGAAATCTATTATGAACATGGATTCAAAGTCACAGTCTGCTATGAAGTTCACTAGATGACACTGGGCCAGTCACACTCTCTCGGCCTAAAACAGTGTACAGGGTTTTTGGCAGAATAAAATGGAGGAGGTGAAATCCAAGTATATTGCCCTTTGCTCCTTGGAGAAAGAGTGGAATAAAAATACAACTGTGAATTTTTATGTTAGGAACCCAGAGAGTTTAGGAGCCTCAGATCTTCCATTTTAGATTCCGGCAGCAATGCAGGAGGAGGCAAATTAGTAAACTGACACCAATTACTATTTCTGCTATAGTGGCCCCTGAGGCATTGGCAGAGTTGTTGGAAGCTTGGTTTTGTGAGCTCCTGACTATCATTGGCAGTCAAGGGCAGTGGCCCACTGGGAAATTTCACTGCCAGTTAAATGGTCAGTCTGTCTCTGGGGTTAATGAATTAAGTTCTTTCTTAAAACATGGTAAGTTCAGTAATCGCTCTGCCAGTTGATGGTTTAAGTCTTTAAGAGATAACTACACAATGAGATTCTGTTTAGTTAGCTTTAAAACTTTACAAATATAGGTACAGAATGTTTGCTGTCTTGAGAACTAATTTACACTTTAATCAGTTGCTGACATTTGCAATCACATCTCTATCCTGGCTGGACAGGCACTAAAGTTGCAGATGACATGAAGTTATTCAGGGTGGTGAGAGCCAGGGAGGATTGTGAGGCACTCCAAAGGGATCTGTTGAGGATGGGTGACTGGGCGTCAACATGGCAAATGGGGTTCAATGTGGCCAAGTGCAAGGTGATGCACATTGGAGCGAAAAATCCTAATTATAAATACACATTGATGGGATTCAAACTGGCAGAGACTGACCAAGAGAGAGATCTTGGAGTCGTAGTAGAAAACTCAATGAAAATGTCGAGACAGTGTGTAACTAAAATTAAAAAGGCCAACACTATGCTGGGGATTATTAGGAAAGGAATTGAAAACAAATCAGCCAGTATCATAATGCCCCTGTATAAATCGATGGTGTGACCTCATTTGGAGTACTGTGTACAGTTCTGGTCACCACACCTCAAAAAGGATATTATAGCATTGGAAAAAGTGCAGAAAAGGGCAACTAGAGTGATCAAAGGGTTGGAACACTTTCCCTATGAAGAAAGGTTAAAATGCTTGGGGCTCTTTAGCTTGGAGAAATGACGGCTGAGGGGTGACATGATCGAGGTTTATAATATTATGCATGGGATAGAGCAGGTTGAGAAAGAAGTACTTTTCTCCCTTTCTCACAATACAAGAACTCATGGGCACTCAATGAAATTGCTGAGCAGTCAAGTTAGAATGGATAAAAGGAAGTACTTCTTCACCCAAAGAGTGATTAACACATGGGATTCACTGCCATGGGAGGTGGCGGCGGCTACAACCATAGACAGCTTCAAGAGGGAATTAGATAAACATATGGAGCAGAGGTCCACTAGTGGCTATTAGCCACAAGGCATAGATAGGAACTCTCAGTCTGGGGCAAGTTATGCACTGTATTCTTGGTGCTTGGGGGGGGGCAACAGTGGGAGGGCATCTGGTGTCCTGGCTCCACTGGTGGACCTCCTGATGGCACCTGGTATTTTTGGCCACTGTGTGACAGACTGTTGGCCTGGATTGGCCATTGGCCTGATCCAACATTGGCTTCTCTTATGTTCTAAAGGAATTCTGCCTAAACTGCTTAATGTGGACATTAGCCCTCTACTTGGTGTAAGTCTTTGACCTTGTGTTGATATTTTCCCACTAATTTTGTTTTGGCTTCAGTTGCCTTTTTGTCTACTGTAGCAATGTGCAGGCATGAATGTCCTTCCATAGCTTCATTTCCCAATTTGAGAACTTTTTACTAGGCCACTCAAGATTCCCTGAGGTAACAGAAGCAAAAATTAAGTAACCACCTTCACTTATGGAGGCTTCAAATGTCTGGAAATAACCAGAGGGTCAAACTACAAAGCTGCAGGGAAAAGCATTTTAAACTCTCCATGTCTGACTAGGATTGGGAGGATGGCAAAGGGAGAAGGGGCTCTTGGTGCCCTGTTGTACCATTTTCCCAAGCTGAAATGATTCAGAAAGGAGTATTTTGTGCATGTTTGGAGCTGCATGTGGAGTATTCTGAGCAAGTATAACTCTATGCCCCTCGTGGCTTTTTCAGCTTAAGAAAACTATGCAAGGGGGAAAGGCAGGAGTACAGCTGCCAAGCCTCCTGCTAAGGTGGGGGGGGGGTCTCCTCTTTTCCTGCTGCCTCTTGGAGCATTGACACTTTGGCAGGAGAAATTTTAAAAAGAAAACGAACAGCAACATCACTGACATTGCTGCATCACTTCTGGGAAAAAGCTGGAAGTGATGTAGGGTGGCTCTAGGAATCACCCTTGGCAGTTGCCCCTCCCCCTTGGACTGTTGTTCCAAGCCTTTCCCCACAGCTGGTGTACAACTGTAGGGAATGCGAGTTGGGTCCAGGGAATGTAATGTGTAGTTTGGCTCAGTTTGGTGTAGTGGTTAAATGTGTGGAGTCTAATCTGGGAGAACTAGGTTTGATTCCCCACTCCTCCACTTGCAGCTGCTGGATGACCTTGGGCAAGCCATAGTTCTCTCAGAGCTGTTCTCTCGACCAGTTCTGTCAGCGCTCTCTCAGCCCCGCCTACCTCACAGGGTGTGTATTGTGGGGAGGGGGATGGAAAGGAGTTTGTAAGCTGCTCTGAGACTTCAAGTGAAGGGTGGGGTATAAATCCAATCTCCTCCTCCTCCTCCTCCTCCTCCTCCTCCTCCTCCGCTCTTCAGAGTAAAACAACAACAACAACATGTAGTTTGGCTCAGAGTCCTTTTAGTTAAACAGAATCAAGGAAAGGATGAACTGCTGTCTGACTTCCATTACCTATTCTTTATTTCCTCTTATATCACTCATTAATGACTATTGGCTAATTTCCCTTCGGAGCTGGGAGGGGAAACAGCAAGAGAAATTAAGGAAGGGGAGATTAGCAGAGATAAACAAAATACCATCCAGTAGCTACCCTTTCCTACAAGCTGGATCTTGTTGGGATGGAACCTACAGAATTTCCCATAGGCACACGTGGGCTGCTCACCTGGAATAAGGATAAGAGGCTGGATCTCAGCCTGATCCTAACTGGCCATGATTAGCCTCATTTTTGTAGGGGGAAAAAAGGAATATGATGGGTGGATCCTGCCTAAAATTTCCATCTGCACAGGATTGGGGGAAATTTCCCCAATCCCATTGTACATTAGGTCTTACATTCACCCACAAAGTTATTCCGGGGGGGGGGGCTGTCTGCAGAAATGGATAGTTTCCTAAGTAAAAAAATGATTTTTTTATCTGAGGGGGGATGATTTCATCCTACATCCTTTCTTCACTGCAACCCCTCCTGCTTGGTGATATTTTGTCCAAGATGCTTCCTCAGTTCCCACTATTGGCTTTTTGAAGGTCTTAGGAAATTGTTAGGGGAATGGGAATAATAGAATTAAATTAAATAAAATTAATTAAATTAAAGGGGCCTAAAGACCATCCAGTCCAGCCCCTGCACCATGCAGGTTGACCTAAATCTCCATTTAAACACCTCCATTGTCCAGTCTCCATTTGAACACCTCCAGAAAGGGAGAACCCACAACATCCCTGGGCAACTGCTTCCGCCACTGAACTGCCAGTATTGTTAGTTTCCCCCAATATCCCATTGATATTTTCTACCCATAATTTCAACCCATTATTACAAGTCCTATCCTTCACTATCAACCGAAACAGCACCCTACCCTCCTCTAAATGACAGCTCCTCAATACTTAAAAAGAATAAGTAAGGAAGATGACAGACCTGTCTTCCCAAGCATCTTGTTCTTGTGCTTCACAGGATCCAATCCATGCTTTACAATTCCTCAGATCCTAGGAGGGACCTATGGGTCTAGAGGTGCACTGTAAATATCCAGTCATTGGGTGTGGGTGTGTGTTTGGGTGTGGTGTGAGTTGCGAATATAAGTCATCTCAAGTTATTGATCTTATAATAAAGTACGAGCTGAAATCACTCTGCCATGCATCAGCCTCAGTACTTTATACTAACAGAATAAAAATACCATTGTGAATGTAGCCTCATTATGTGGGTTTAGACATAGAGCATTCAAATGTTGCATAATTTACCTGTATAAAAATTTACTCATGCTTGGGGATGGGAGGTTATAATGGCCACAGCAAGTTCTGAATCAATGCTTGTCCATTTCTAGAAAGCTAGCTCTTGTCTTGGTACACCCTTACACTTTCTTTTCTCTTTTATAACTAACTGCGGCTTCTAATTATCATGACAACGTTTTGTACTCCGTTTTGAAGCATTTACTTCTGTCTAACAAATTTAGAGTACAATGTCACCTTTAAGACCAACGGTTTATTCAAGGTATGAGCTTTTGTTTGCATGCACACTTTATCAAATACGTTAGAATGGCAGGCAAGGGTCAAACTTATAGCCAGAGAATGGACAGCAAATGATGAACAGCAAATGAAATGCAACATGATGATGATCAAGATATGCAAAGTGACACTAAATAACAAGTTAAGGTTATAGGGTCAACAGTTGTAAAGCAATAATATGTCAAACTAGCAGATAAATGTCTAAAGTTGTCTTTTCTAATTGTGGGAAGTGACTGGGAATCTTCATTCTCTCTTGTTAGGTATGGAGGGCACTTAACACTACCTCCCCCTCCAAAAAATGCTGTTATTTCAGCAGACATCCTAATATCCCTTGCATACATTCAGTATTCTAATATAATATTCTGAAAAAGAAATACACTAAAATACATTACAATACAGAGGATTTATTGTCCTTCCTGTTGAGAATACATATGTGAGGACTGAATGAGTTAGCATATGTAATGAGATAAAAAACCAATATCCCTGTTGAGTCCTGGAGAGGTTTTTGTTCCAAGTGTTGTAATAACTTGCAATTCAACAATTTCCATTTCCATTCTGTTTCTGAAATTCCTTTGTAATAAAACAGCTATGTTGAGGTCACCCATTGAATGTCCTGGAAGGCTGAAGTGTTCTCCTACAGGCTTCTCAGTCTTGTGATTCTTGATGTCAGATTTGTGTCCATTTATCCTCTGGCATAGGGTTTGTTCTGTTTGTCCTATGTAGAGACCCAAAGGACATTACTTCTGTCTAGTACAAGTGAAGTACGTTCTTTAACTAAATCCTCGTCTTTATTTGTGCATATTTTAATTAGAACTTATTTACTCTTCTAGCAAGCTCAACCGTCTCCCAATATGTCTGTTTTTCACTGACCCCCCCAGTCTAATGGAGAAATGTTTTTAACATCTGAAATTGTAATGTCTGTGATGAACATCTGCTTTATCTGTCTTCATTGTTTCTATATTCTAACATGCAATTTATTTGACAGCTTAGCAAGTACATTGCTGTAATTATTAGTGACCCTTACTTCGTACTGCATGGTTTCAATGAAAATGTGGCTTAATTTTTCATTTTCCCAGGTGGATCCAAATCATGCAAGACCCTCTGATAGGGCCAGTATTGGGTCATGCGGGCAAAAGCTTCCCACACTTGCTGTCAGTCCACCCTCTCCACCCAACAATAACCACCATGGTCTCCCTCACTCCCCCCTCCCTGCAGTGCCACAAATAGGACCCTGTGTAAGTCTGGGCCCCAGCTTGGAAGCCGTTCCATTGTGGTTCGATACCACACTGCATTGACAACATTTGTCAGAAAGTATTTTTTGCAAGGGTTAACCTAACTTGAAAATTCCATGGCCACATTATCCCATTTGGTTCTTCCAAATGACTCTTCATCATAGGCATAGCTTGGAGTCATATGGTACTGGGCTTTTAAGGAGTGACTTGGACACCACCCTCTGTATATTTCAAAATGTAATCCGGTTGTCTCTTACAAATAACTATATTTTTTAAAACAAAATAACATTTAATTGTGAGGCTACAGAAAGCAATGTAAAAGAACTATTTAATGTTCTGTTTGCTTTAAGGGGGGGTCTGAAACCCCCTCATGGATCACTGCCTTGTCGTGGCGAGGGGGCTTGCGTAGTTCAATGAAGCTGTGGGCTATGCCGTGAAGGGCCACCCAAGACGGACAGGCCACAGCAGAGAACTCAGACCAAGAGTGATCCCCTGGAGAAGGTAATGGCAACCCACTCCAGTATGTTTGCCAAGAAAACCCCATGGACAGTATCAAAAGGCTAAAAGATATGACGCCAGAAGATGAGCCCCTCAGGTCGGAAGGAGTCCAATATGCTACTGAGGAAGAGCAGAGGGCAAGTACAAGTAACCCCAGAAAGAGTGAAGCAGCTGGGCCAAAGCCGAAAAGACGCTCAGTTGTGGATGTGTCTGATGGTGAAAGGAATGTCCGATGCTGCAAAGAACAATACTGCATAGGAACCTGGAATGTAAGATCGATGAATCAAAGTAAGCTTGACGTGGTCAAAAATGAGATGGCAAGACTGAACATCGATATCTTAGGAATCAGTGAACTTAAGTGGACAGGAATGGGTGAATTTAACTCAGAAGACCATTATATCTACTACTGTGGCCAGGAATCTCGTAGTAAAAATGGTGTGGCTTTTATAGTCAACAAGAGAGTGCAAAAGTCAGTACTGGGATACAATCTCAAAAATGACAGAATGATTTCGGTCTGATTCCAAGGCAAACCATTCAACATCACAGTAATCCAAGTCTATGCCCCAACCACTGATGCAGAAGAGGCTGAAGTGGACCGGTTCTATGAAGACCTACAACACCTCCTAGAACTAACACCAAAAAATGATGTCCTCATCATCATAGGGGACTGGAATGCTAAAGTAGGAAGTCAAAAGGTAACCGGAATAACAGACAAGTTTGGCCTTGGAAAGCAAAATGAAGCAGGGCAAAGGTTAACAGAGTTTTGTCAAGAGAACACACTGGTCATAGCGAACACCCTTTTCCAACAACCTAAGAGGCGACTCTACACATGGACATCACCAGATGGGCAACACCAAAATCAGATTGACTATAGAATTTGAAATCAAAGATGGAGAAGCTCTATCCAGTCAGTAAAAACAAGACCTGGAGCTGACTGTGGTTCAGATCATGAGCTACTCATTGCAAAATTCAGACTTAAACTGAAGAAAATTGGGAAAACCACGAGGCCATTCAGGTTTGACCTAGATCGCATCCCTGATGAATATACAGTAGAGGTGAAGAATAGATTCAAGGGTCTGGATTTGATAGATAGAGTGCCTGAAGAACTATGGACAGAGGTTCGTGACATCGTACAGGAGGCAGCAATCACCACCATCCCAAAGAAAAAGAAATGTAAGAAAGCAAAGTGGCTTTCTGATGAGGCTTTACAAATAGCAGAGGAAAGAAGGAAAGCGAAAGGCAAAGGCGAAAAGGAAAGATTTACCCAACTGAACGCAGATTTCCAGAGAACAGCAAGGAGAGATAAGGAGGCCTTCCTGAATGAACAGTGCAAAGTAATAGAAGAAAACAATAGAATGGGAAGGACTAGAGATCTCTTCAAGAAAATTGGAGAAATCAAGGGAGCGTTCCATGCAAAGCTGGCCATGATAAAGGACAAAAACGGTAGGGACCTAACAGAAGCAGAAGAGATTAGGAAAAGATGGCAAGAATACACAGAAGAACTATACAAGAAAGACCTCAATGTCCTTGACAAACACGACGGTATAATCACTGACCTTGAGCCAGACATCCTGGAATGTGAAGTTAAATGGGCCTTAGAAAGCATTACTAACAACAAAGCTAGTGGAGGTGATGGTATTCCAGCTGAGCTATTCAAAGTCTTAGAAGATGATGCTGTTAAAGTTCTGCACTCCATTTGCCAGCAAATTTGGAAAACGCAACAGTGGCCACAGGATTGGAAAAGATCAGTATACATTCCAATCCCAAAGAAGGGCAATGCCAAGGAATGTTCAAACTATCGCACAATTGCACTCATATCACACGCTAGCAAGGTCATGCTCAAGATCCTACAAGCTAGGCTTCAACAGTACGTGGATAGAGAACTACCAGAAGTACAAGCTGGGTTTCGAAGAGGTAGAGGAACGAGAGATCATATTGCCAACATTCGCTGGATTATGGAGAAAGCAAGAGAGTACCAGAAAAATATCTACTTCTGCTTCATTGACTATGCTAAAGCCTTTGACTGTGTGGATCACAACAAACTATGGCAGGTCCTTAAAGAGATGGGAGTACCAGACCACCTCACATGTCTCTTGAGAAACCTGTATAAGGGCCAAGAAGCGACAGTTAGAACCGGATATGGAACAACTGATTGGTTCAGCATAGGAACAGGAGTATGACAAGGATGTATATTGTCACCTTGCTTATTTAATATATATGCAGAGTACATCATGCGAAATGCTGGCCTAGATGAATCACAAGCAGGAATTAAGATTGCGGGGGAAAAGATCAACAACCTCAGATATGCAGACGATACCACTCTAATGGCAGAAAGTGAAGAGGACCTCAAGAGCCTCTTGCTCAGGGTAAAAGAGGAGAGCGCAAAAGTGGGCTTGAAGCTCAACATCAAAAAAACTAAGATCATGACATCCAGCCCCATCACTCCTTGGCAAATAGAAGGGGAAGTCATGGAAGTAGTGACTAACTGCATGTTCCTGGGATCCCAGATCACCGCAGACTGTGACAGCAGCCATGAAATTAAAACACGCCTGCTCCTTGGGAGGAAAGCGATGGCGAACCTAAACAGCATGATAAAAAGTAGAGACATCACCCTGCCAACAAAAGTCCGCATGGTCAAAGCAATGGTATTCCCAGTAGTCATGTATGGCTGCGAGAGTCGGACTATAAAGAAGGCTGAGTGCCGAAGAATAGATTCTTTTGAACTATGGTGCTGGAGAAGACTCTTGAGAGTCCCTTGGACTGCAAGAAGATCAAATCAGTCAATCCTAAAAGAAATCAACCCTGACTGTTTCCTGGAAGGCCAGATAATGAAACTGAAGCTCAAATACTTTGGCCACCAAATGAGAAGGGAGCACTCACTGGAGAAGACCCTGATGCTGGGAAAGATTGAAGGTCAAAGAAGACGGGGACGGCAAAGGATGAGATGGTTAGACAGTGTCATCGATGCAACAAACATGAAATTGACCAAACTTCAGAGGACGGCGAATGACTGGAAGGCCTGGCGCGAGCTGGTCCATGGGGTTGCGAAGAGTCGGACTCGACTGTGTGACTGAACAACAACAACAACTGAAGCAAAACTTCAGCATCGTGTTAAAAATTAAATGATGTAAGGAAACTCATTCAAAAATCTGTCAAGAATAACTGCCAGTAAAAGGTGAAAGATTTATGCGATTTGAAGAGAAACCAGTGAAAGCCTTAAGAGACAAAGGAATTCAATACAGATGGTTACCCTTAGAACTTTAGTGCTCAATTTGGAGAATAAAACTTTTACTGCCTTTAATGAAGCTACAGGCAAGAAATTATTGGATACAGTAACCAAACAAAGGGAAGCAAGTGTGTGAACTGGGACAATATGCTTTGATGAAGAAAATGTAGAGAGCAATTTATAGGAGGAAATGTAAGAGTAAGTTAGAACTAGTAGATATGATAAGTCGGAATTGTAATAAAGAATAAGGGGAAATAAAATGGGAACTGAATTGTTAAAGCCAGTGGCATAGCTAGGAGGTAAAGGGTGCCCCCCAAGAGGGAGGAGGGTATCCTCCTGCTGTAGAGGTCCCCTCTGCAGCCCCTAGTATTGGAGGCAACCCTGTCCAACTTTCTTTTATAGGTATGAAAGAAGACAGGTTAAGGGGAAAAAATAAGAGAGTAAAGAGGGAAGTCTCTAGAAGAAGTAAAGAAGAAGTTTTGAAAATCTTTAGGAAATAATGTAATAATCAGAATAGGTATTATAGGAAGTTTACAGTGGCTTGGCAAACAGGTAAAGAAAGGGAATAAGAGAAAGAGGATGGAGAGTATTTATATGTCTGTAATTCTTAGTTTGACTCCTAGAAGGAGGAGAATATATATCTTTAAAAGATATGTAAAATATATGGATATTTGTACACTCAATAAAATGTTAATAAAAAAAGAATAACTGCCAGTGGCCAATGTGGGTGGCATGACACTTAAGGGAAATGCATCCATTTTGTGTTTTTTTTTTAAAAAAAATATTTCATAGCAACTGCCTGCAGGTGCCCCTTTGAAGTCTATGAAGCCAAAAGCTGTGAAACTGATATTTGCTACATGAGTTGGTGATGGATAAAGTTCAGAAGCTAAAGCAACCTAATTCAAAATAATGCTTGCCTTATCCAATTGTGATGGGCCTCCATCACATTCAAGCACTCTTTCTTCTGAAAGAGGCCTGATTATAATGATGATGATGTTTGTATTTTCCGACTGGAGAAGAAAATGTCTCCATAGTCTTTTTCACCTGCTTGTGTGAAGGTGGTTTCAAAGACAAAGCCAATTCAAGCTCAGTAGAAAAAAGGATCTTCTTTTCATTACTTAGATCCTGCTTGGAAGAATGGTCATCTGCCAATTCAGCCACAATCAAGATAACTGCTGGCCTGAATTCAGGGGATAAATGTGCAGGGTACACACAGATGAACAGGAATAATATAAAGTCAGACTATATGAAATCCATGTTCCTCATACCAATGGAGCCTACTCTGCCAGTGGCATCATCTCAGACAGAAAAAGATATTTCCACCACTTGCTGTCCTCTTAACAGAAGATGCCATGTAATGAAGCTGTGATCTTCTGGTAGCTACTTAAAAGGACATTGCTTCCAACAACTTAGTTAAATTCAGGATTACCAGCCTTTTAGCAGTGTCTTTGAATTTAACTATATGTTAGTTAAGGGTACCACTAACTGATATACCCCAAGATACTGGTGATTCAACGTAAGCTTGTAAGCAGTTACAACAGACTGGTGATTGTCTGAATACTAACTCAGTGTTCATCAGCAGAAAAAATTAGCTCATACTGTTTAGAAGAAGAAGAAGAGATTGGATTTATACCCCACCCTTCACTACCCGAAGGAGAATCAGAGTGGCTTACAATCCCTCCCTCTTCCCCACAACAGACACCCTGTGAGGTAGGTGGGGCTGAGAGAGCTCTTTCAAGGACTGCTCTTTAAAAAAAACACAAAAAAACCCAACCCGAGCTGTGGGCTATGCCGTGAAGGGCCACCCAAGACGGACAGGCCACAGCAGAGAACTCAGACCAAGCGTGATCCACCTGGAGAAGGAAATGGCAACCCACTCCAGTATTTTTGCCAAGAAAACCCCATGGACAGTATCAAAAGGCTAAAAGATATGACGCCGGAAGATGAGCCCCTCAGGTCGGAAGGTGTCCAATATGCTACTGAGGAAGAGCAGAGGGCAAGTACAAGTAACCCCAGAAAGAGTGAAGCGGCTGGGCCAAAGCCGAAAGGACCCTCAGTTGTGGATGTGTCTGATGGTGAAAGGAAAGTCCAATGCTGCAAAGAACAATACTACATAGGAACCTGGAATGTAAGATCTATGAATCAAGGTAAGCTTGACGTGGTCAAAAATGAGATGGCAAGACTGAACATCGATATCCTAGGAATCAGTGAACTAAAGTGGACAGGAATGGGCGAATTTAACTCAGAAGACCATTATATCTACTACTGTGGCCAGGAATCTCGTAGAAAAAATGGTGTGGCCTTTATAGTCAACAAGAGAGTGCAAAAGGCAGTACTGGGATACAATCTCAAAAATGACAGAATGATTTCTGTCCGATTCCAAGGCAAACCATTCAACATCACAGTAATTCAAGTGTATGCCCCAACCACTGATGCAGAAGAGGCTGAAGTAGACCGGTTCTATGAAGACCTACAACACCTCCTAGAACTAACACCAAAAAATGATGTCCTCATCATCATAGGGGACTGGAATGCTAAAGTAGGAAGTGAAAAGGTAACTGGAATAACAGACAAGTTTGGCCTTGGAAAGCAAAATGAAGCAGGGCAAAGGTTAACAGAGTTTTGTCAAGAGAACACACTGGTCATAGCGAACACCCTTTTCCAACAACCTAAGAGGCGACTCTACACATGGACATCACCAGATGGGCAACACCGAAATCAGATTGACTATATAATTTGCAGTCAAAGATGGAGAAGCTCTATCCAGTCAGTAAAAACAAGACCTGGAGCTGACTGTGGTTCAGATCATGAGCTACTCATTGCAAAATTCAGACTTAAACTGAAGAAAATCGGGAAAACCATGAGGCCATTCAGGTTTGACCTAGATCACATCCCTGATGAATATACAGTAGAGGTGAAGAATAGATTCAAGGGTCTGGATTTGATAGATAGAGTGCCTGAAGAACTATGGACAGAGGTTCGTGACATCGTACAGGAGGCAGCAATCACCACCATACCAAAGAAAAAGAAATGCAAGAAAGCAAAATGGCTTTCTGATGAGGCTTTACAAATAGCAGAGGAAAGAAGGAAAGCGAAAGGCAAAGGCGAAAAGGAAAGATTTACCCAACTGAACGCAGATTTCCAGAGAACAGCAAGGAGAGATAAGGAGGCCTTCCTGAATGAACAGTGCAAAGTAATAGAAGAAAACAATAGAATGGGAAGGACTAGAGATCTCTTCAAGAAAATTGGAGAAATCAAGGGAGCGTTCCATGCAAAGCTGGCCATGATAAAGGACAAAAACGGTAGGGACCTAACAGAAGCAGAAGAGATTAGGAAAAGATGGCAAGAATACACAGAAGAACTATACAAGAAAGACCTCAATGTCCTTGACAAACACGACGGTATAATCACTGACCTTGAGCCAGACATCCTGGAATGTGAAGTTAAATGGGCCTTAGAAAGCATTACTAACAACAAAGCTAGTGGAGGTGATGGTATTCCAGCTGAGCTATTCAAAGTCTTAGAAGATGATGCTGTTAAAGTTCTGCACTCCATTTGCCAGCAAATTTGGAAAACGCAACAGTGGCCACAGGATTGGAAAAGATCAGTATACATTCCAATCCCAAAGAAGGGCAATGCCAAGGAATGTTCAAACTATCGCACAATTGCACTCATATCACACGCTAGCAAGGTCATGCTCAAGATCCTACAAGCTAGGCTTCAACAGTACGTGGATAGAGAACTACCAGAAGTACAAGCTGGGTTTCGAAGAGGTAGAGGAACGAGAGATCATATTGCCAACATTCGCTGGATTATGGAGAAAGCAAGAGAGTACCAGAAAAATATCTACTTCTGCTTCATTGACTATGCTAAAGCCTTTGACTGTGTGGATCACAACAAACTATGGCAGGTCCTTAAAGAGATGGGAGTACCAGACCACCTCACATGTCTCTTGAGAAACCTGTATAAGGGCCAAGAAGCGACAGTTAGAACCGGATACGGAACAACTGATTGGTTCAGCATAGGAAAAGGAGTACGACAAGGATGTATACTGTCACCTTGCTTATTTAATATATATGCAGAGTACATCATGCGAAATGCTGGCCTGGATGAATCACAAGCGGGAATTAAGATTGCTGGGGAAAAGATCAACAACCTCAGATATGCAGATGATACCACTCTAATGGCTGAAAGTGAAAAGGATCTAAAGAGCCTCTTGCTCAGAGTAAAAGAGGAGAGCGCAAAAGTGGGCTTGAAGCTCAACATCAAAAAAACTAAGATCATGGCATCCGGCCCCATCACTCCTTGGCAAATAGAAGGGGAAGTCGTGGAAGTAGTGACAGACTTCACGTTCCTGGGATCCCAGATCACCGCAGACTGTGACTGCAGCCATGAAATTAAAAGACGCCTGCTCCTTGGGAGGAAAGCGATGGCGAACCTAAACAGCATGATAAAAAGTAGAGACATCACCCTGCCAACAAAAGTCCGCATGGTCAAAGCAATGGTATTCCCAGTAGTCATGTATGGCTGCGAGAGCTGGACTATAAGGAAGGCCGAGCGCCGAAGAATAGATTCTTTTGAACTATGGTGCTGGAGAAGACTCTTGAGAGTCCCTTGGACTGCAAGAAGAACAAATCAGTCAATCCTCAAAGAAATCAACCCTGACTGTTCCCTGGAAGGCCAGATAATGAAACTGAAGCTCAAATACTTTGGCCACCAAATGAGAAGGGAGCACTCACTGGAGAAGACCCTGATGCTGGGAAAGATTGAAGGTCAAAGAAGACGGGGACGGCAAAGGATGAGATGGTTAGACAGTGTCAAGTGTTAATTGTTATGAGAAAACTTTCTGATCATCTTCATGTTCTTCGCTTCAAAAGGCCAAATTCCAAGTCCTTCTGCCTTTACTTCGGCTTTCTGTCTCTAAAATCGTAGACAACTTTGGCAGGTCCTGCACCTGTTTCTGTAGCAGAGTCTTCTTCCGTTCCAGAGGTAGCAGAGTCACTAGATTTCGTTTCTTCCTCCTTAGACTCTTCCTCTGTTCCAAGCTGATGCCACAAAAACTCCTTAGCCTTGAAAATGGAGTCTATCTTCTCTCTTTTGTCTTTAATCTTAAAGATGACACCTTCTGGGATCGCCCACCTGTACGTTATTCCATTAGTTTGGAGAAAGCAATCAAATCTTTGTAATTTTTCCTCTTTTGCCGAATTTCAAATGGAATGTCTTTTAGAGTCTTGATTATTACATTTCCCATTTTCAGTGGAGTTGCTGATGTTGCTTTTAAAATAGCATCTCTGGTCTGTCTTCTTGAGAATCTGACCACAATTTCTCCAGGTAGGCTATTTTTTAAAATATAATTGGAGTATGCCCTATAGGCCACCTCCATGTCTTTTACCAATTCATCCACTGTGAAGCCTATCACTGGAGCGATGATCTTGTTAAGCAACTTCCTCAGGTCCTCTTTTGCTGCATCAGGAACTCCCTGGAACCTGAGAATCATGTTGGCTTTATCCATCTGTAATTGTAGTACACGATTTTCTTGAAAATTCTGCTTTATTTCCATTTCTCCCAATCTTTTCTTCAACTTATTTGTGGTGTCCATCTCTCTGATTTTCTCATTAGCCTGCTCCACTTTCTTTTTCATTTAATTCAGCTGGAGCTGTTGAGATGCAAAGTTCTTATTCATCACAGTCAGTTGCTGGTTAATACCATCGAGTTGCTCCATCACCGGCTTGAGCATATCCACTAGTAATTTAATGACGTCTGCCCCCTCTTCCGGTTTGGGACTCTGACTGCCTGGCAGTTTCATTTTCAATTTTGCATGCTGGGCCGCCATTTTTATGATTTGTTTACACTTCCTACCGCTTCTTCCCAACTCAAGAAACTCGCCCCACGATGTCAAAAATCAAGTAAGTCTCTCACAACACACACACTGCTTTCCTCCCCTCTTCCCCTTCGTGTCGTTTATTGGTTAGTTTGCATAAGAGGCGTCCCTCTTTGCCTCCGTTTCTTCCCACATGGGGGGGGAATCCACTTTTTTAATAGTCCGTTTTATTCAGAACTCACGTTCATTGCTGTCAGATTCTCTAACCATGCTGCCTTTTAACGATATTCTGCTCAATCTCCGGCGCTTGTCCCAGTCAAACCAGCTTGTGCCCAAAGGCCACACAGTGACTGGACCATCAGGGTGGAGGGGAGCCTTGATTCTCTGGAATTACGCCATCGAAGAGGCTACCCCTCAAAAGCCCTCTGGCCTGGAGCCTATCGCAAAGGCTCCGCGGTGTGCCGTTGGTGTGTGGATCGCTCTCCCGTGACTCGGTGAGAGCTTCTGCCATTGCTGCTTCATAAACCGGAAGTCTCTTTCAAGGACTGCTCTTGAGAGAACAGCTCTGAGGGAACTGTGACTGACCCAAGGTCACACCAGCAGCTGCATGTGGAGGAGTGGGGAATCAAACCTGGTTGTCCCAGATTACAGTCTGTGCTCCTAACCACTAACCAAAATGTTTACAAGTCATAATCATTATATAATCAATGGCTCAATGGCTTTCAGAAAAATATATACTTTTAAGCAAAGTGCCACACAGGGAATTGTAGTAAAACAGGGGAAAATATTATTTTGGAGCAAGTGCATTCTTCCATTGATCTTCCAGGATCTTTCTTGTCCTCATACCATTAGATGGGTGGTGATCTGGTGATAGATGTATTAATGGCTCATCCTCTAAATTCATTGCACTAAACTTATTTGGAGAGGAATAAGAAGAAATGGCACTTAATAGCATTTTCAATAAAAGGTAATTGATGTGCTGCTGTTTGGCTGACTTCAGAGGTGAGTGTGAATCTGAATGCCTTCTTGGTCACGTTTTCTTCTCCATTTTGGAACTGTAATAAGACAGAAAAAATATATTATTTTGAAGCAAGTGCATTCTTCCATGGATCTGCTGGGGTCTTTCTAGTCCTCATACCAACCTCTTTAAGCACTATGACAGACCAAAGGCTGTTCTGCCCCAAGGGAAAAACAGCCACTCAACTGTTTTAACCCTGAGCCTATGGGAGTGCTGTTTCCAGCATCCAATTGTATTTCAGAGGGAGGATGGAATGTTGGAGGGAATCACAGGAGGAGTTCTTTTTGGTTTGCCTCAGAAAAAACAAGTGGCCAGTTTGAATTGTAGCTTTGCCTGGTAGTGTGGCAAAGTGGTTTAGCTCTACCTCAGGGAGAGGAGACAGTACCCAGTTGTTAGGCCTGTCTCTGGTGATGAGCAGACCTTGTACCACTTAATCTGACTCTCTGGAAAGGTGTGAGTGGAATCCTGGGTGAATGAACAGATACAACCCAATGACTAGTTAATTAGAGCCTGTCTTTACCTGCAAACGTTAAAGAGAATTCAAGACACACTCTGAAGCCATAACTAGCTTAAATTTATGTTTCTCTAAAAAGTTATCTCCATTGCCTGGAGACCTGTGCTGCTGATCTGTTCTTTAAAGGCAATCTGTGAAAAAATAAATCTTTATACAACTCCTACCTCAGCAATCTTTGTGTTCTTGCTAACCACAAAATTTACATCATGGTAGTGAACTCAGAACTTTTACACTTGCTACCCTGAGAACATCTTGTAACTGAGGTGAAGGTTTATAGTTCCAAACAAACCTGGTTCCCCAAAATCATGAGAGATGCTGTGGGTTTCCTCAGTTGGTTGAATGGGCCTGTCACACAAGCACCTATTTGGATGAACTGGTAAAACTTGTTAAGAGTGAACATTTTGCCCTGGAATTATGACTCACTTTTTGTAGAAACTTGTTACATAAAGAGCCTAAAAGAAAGAGAAATGAAAAATTTTGATCCCATGCCTTTTTCAGACGAAAATTACTAGCATATATTTTGTTGGTGGTAGTATGTCAAGAACTATTTTCTTTATTAGTCTTCTGTCAAGCTTAGAGTTTCTTTATGAGACAGAAACATCTAACTTATCTCTTCAGTAATGAAGTGCAAGCAGCAAACCTTTCTTAGAAAAACAGATGTTGTTACCATGGAAACACAAGTTTTGAATGAGACAATTCACTTTTGGAAGATGTTGCACAGTTTGGAGGGCTGTTCAGAATTCCATATTATTCTCAGTGTACAGAAGAGATCTTTATACCTTGCTTCGGAGTGTGGCAAAGATTATACTTTGTTTAAAAAATCTCATCTGAAGATTAAGTTTTTATAGGCAAGATGAGCCTAGAGTGGTTCTGTGTGGCTGTGCAATAATTGGAAGCAAAGAAATAAACATGGCAAAACTGATTACTAATAGAGTAGTCACAGAAGCAGCTCCAAGTCAGACAGCCAGAGCATGTGTTAAGCTGTGGGAGAGGTACATGAGCAAGATCCAAAGAGTGCCCTGCAGCACCTTACCTTTGGGCAGTTCTGATGGAGCATGCTGGGTAAAGCTGCCGCTAATTATGTAGTTTACATACCATTTGTATTTCCTAAACTTTATGAATAAATTTGGGAAAATAGCAACATTTAATTAATGTACTGCATCTGGATGACCTAATTTGAACAACACAGTTGCAAATCCTGCCAAACTTGGGACAATAAATCTTTTCATGAACTCCCTCATAAAGGCCTGAATGCTGTAATTAGAATTTCTGGGTTATAAATCTCCGGAATAGTTTTGGGAGATTTGCTTTTACTACTTTGAACTTTTTTTCTGGATTTGTCTGCTCTCTAAATCTTAAATTATCATAAATAAAATAAGATTTGTTCTTCATAATTCCCTTTCTTTAAAAAAAAGTTCAGAGAATTATAACTAACTAGGAATAAAGCCTGTTGTGGAAATAAATACAATGAGCTCTAGAAAGAAGCTCTGGGCAGGTGACCGGCCTTGGGCACTCAGCATCAATTTGCTGTGGTGACCTCAGCAAGATATAATGACACAGAGTCCACTGTTTTCTCCTGGGGAACTGATCTCTGCTATCTGAAGAGCAGTTGTAATTCTGAGTGATCTCCATTCCTCACCTGGAGATTGGCAACAATGGTTACCCAGGAGGAACAGTCCAGTCTTTCTCCACAATGGGAACCAAAGCAACTTACATCATTCTCTTCTCCCCTTTTGATCTGCACAACAACTCTCTGAAGTAGGTTAGGCTGAAAGTCTGTGACTGGTCTGAAATCACTCATTCAGCTTCCACAGTAAGGACCTAGGACTCCCCCAGGAGAAAATAGCTGCTTTGTAGGGTGGACTCTATGGCATTCTATTCAGCTGAGGCCTTTCCCCTCCCCAAACTGTGGCTTCTATAGATTCCACCACAAAATCTTCAAGAATTTCCCAACTTGGAGCTGGCAACCCGAGGACTGGCCCCAATGAGTTCTTCACAAAGGCCAAAGTAGGCCTGGAAAGGGCCTCCAGCCCCTGCCTTTTTACTGAGAGAACCAAGCTTGGTTGCCTAGCAACAGCCACTGAGGGGAAAGTGAGCCACACAGCAGTTTTGGGAGGTGGGGAGGAGCTGACCCAGTACCCAGCCAATGGTATGCGAGTACTCTTGAGTGGCAATTGATGGGCCAATGGCTGATGGAACGCACAGCACAGCCAATGGGAGAGCTGGAAAGTGCCAATACACTGAGCCTTTTATATATATAGGATACCGGAAAGAGCAAATGAACCAAGAACAATATTTCTGATTCCCTTCCCCACTAGGAAAGAAGGAAAGCAATCATTGAAATGGGGAATATAGTCCTAAAAACTGCAGACTAACATTGCAAAGCTTTTGCAAGGAGCTTCACTTACTCATAATTGTTTGCAACTCATTTGCATTTACAGGTGCAATTTGAGGAAACTCTATGTAGGAGAGTTAAAATAAGTACCCTGTTAACCAAATAACACCTGCGCGGGGGGGGGGGGGGGGTTTACAATTCAGAATTGGGATAGACCTTTTACTGAGCCACTTTTATTTTGTGACAGCTCTTCAGAGCTACAGCAACTTCAAACAATCATCCAGGAAGTGACCCACTAGCTATTTCACAAAAGGAATGGCTCTATGGCACACTAGCCCTTTCCTCCGAGATAAACAACTACTACATTCAACTATTTGACAAACTATAATTTAAGCCAAATAATTATGCTTGTATTGTTTAGCAGCAAAAGGAAACCAGGCTGCCAAAGAACACAGTGACTAGACACCATAAAAGTCAACACCCGCCTGAGCATGGAACAATTCAAAGAAACAGTACAAGATCATAAAATGTGGAGAGAGCTGGCCCATCACCAAGAGATGGACATGACTGAATGGCTAACAACAACAACAAATTACTAGAAAATGTGGTTTTGTCTGCTCATGTCAATAAAAGCAGTAAAGGTGCATTCCTGCACATTGTAGTAAATAGAACAAGAAAGCAATAACAGATTTTTAGCTGGAAACATAAGGCCTTCCTCCAGGAAGTTATCAACTCAGTCCAACACAGAATTAATATAACATAATTCTATTGAAACCAGCAGGCTTAAATATGCTTAATTTTGAGTTGGCATCTTGTTTCACAGTTTGAGTAACAGACATATCTGTGGTCAGGGCTTTTTTTTTTTTTAAAAAAAGAGGGGTTGGAACTCTCAAGAGGTAAATAAAGTTTTCAGTCTGTATACTGAAAACTCATGAACTTTTAAACATTTTAAAAAGAATTTTGTTAACGAGGTTCTAGAACTCCATTCTGGTGTGTTCCCCCCCCCAAAAGCCCCACCTGTGGTATGCATAGGGAAAAGGAAAGAGGGAGCTGTAGTCCTTCAAATTCCTTTCTCTATCCAAATCCATCCCTGCAAGAAGGAAGGATGTACAAAGTGGTGCAGTTATGGATTTATAGCAAAACTAGTAATAAGGCCCGTTGTGGAAATAAATACAATGAGCTCTAGAAAGAGGCTCTGGTAGAGTGCCCCGGGCTTGGGCACTCAGTGTCAATTTGCTGTAGCGGTCTCAGCAGGGTATAATGACACAGAGTCCACCATTTTCTCCAGTGGAACTGCTCTCTGCCATCTGGAGAGCAGTTGTAATTATGAGTGAACTCCAGCCCTCACCTGGAGACTGGAAGCAATGGTTCTCCAGGAGGGAATGGCTGGTTTGGAGGGTGGAGTCTATGGCATTGTACCTGTCAGAGGTTCCACTCCTCCTGAAACCTCACCCTCTCCAGGCTCCATCCTGCAAATCTCCCAGAATTTCTCACCTGGAGTTGGCAACCCTATCTCCTTCCCAGCCAATCGTCAATCTACTTTTATTTTCCCCTCAGTCATCAGCTTTCCATCTCCCCCCACCACCTGCAGCCTTTTCTCTGAAGCCCTGACTGCTATGTCACATTGGTTGTCATAGTGGGGCCATCTCAGCAGGGTATAAGGACACAGAGTCCACCATTTTCTTCAGGGGAACTGATCTCTGCCATCTGGAGAGCAGTTGTAATTCTGAGTGATCTCCAGCCCTCACCTAGAGATTGTAGAAACAACAGAAAGATTACGGGAAGGATGCAGTCGATAATGAAAACAACCATGATGCTGTATTATAAAATATTATTTAGGCTTCAGTTCTGCAGTGAATATATTTCTTCATCACATTATGAAAAAATATTCACTGAAGAACTGAAGCCTAAATAATTTTTCATAATACATCACTGTTGTTTTTGTTATTGACTGCTCACCTGGAGATTGGCAACAATGGTTCTTCAGTAGGAGCAGTACAGTCTTTCTCTGCAATGCGGACCAAACCAGCTTACATCATTCTTCTCTTTCCCTTTTGACTTGCACAACAACCCTGTGAAGTAGGTTAGGCTGAAAGTCTGTGACTGGTCCAAAATCACATAGTCAGCTGCTACAGCAAGAACCTGGGTCTAGCAGACCCTTCTCTAAAGCGCTGACTGCTACGCCTAGGGTAGCCAACCTCGGTATCACAACTGAACTCAAGACAACAGATCTCTTCCGCCCCTCAAGAAAATAACTTCCTTGGAGGGTGGCCTCTATGGCATTCTGTTCAGCTGAGGCCTCTCCCCTCCCACACCCTCGCTTCTGTAGACTCTACCATAAAATATCCAGGAATCTCCCTACCTGGAGCTGGCAACCCTAGTCAGGACTGGCCCCAATGAGTTTTCTCCCAAAGACCAAAATAGGTGTGGAAGGGGCCTTTTACTAACAGAACCAAGCAAGATGGTGGGTTTTGTCCCCTGAGGAAATCAATTGTCATCTGGTGAGAAAAGCAATGACAGTACCTGTGTTCACTGGAGTGAAACAACCGTCTTCTGAGGAAAGTTTTGGCAGGCACTGTGTCTGTGGGCGGGACTCAGGCAATGCAGCCAGTGGATAGGGGCAGCTTCTGAGTGACACATCATGGAGCGAACTGATTTAGGAGTATGTGGAATGTTCAGAAAGTTCCACCCCACTACTCAATTATATATAAGGAGAGACTATTAACGTTTTATAAAAGACTTAGATGTGAGTTGTTCATAAAAATCCCTGTGTGTTTTGAACCTAAACTCTTCTTCTGCATAACTGTAAAATAATAATGAAAGTGTCAGACTCTTGAACAAGCTTACTCCCAACCTCTCTTGGCAGTGATTTGTTTACTGAGAGATAAAGATGTTTCAACCTAAGATGATCTGTGTCAGAACTGACTACTTTGGCACCAGTTCTGGTATTATACATAGTACAAGCAGCCTGGTGTCCAAGGTCAAGTATGCATTCTTCCCAGAGATGGCAGGCCTCACATAAACACAGTTACAAGTTAGCATGACTTCCAGCAAAGAAGCTTCACACACACACACACACACACACTAATATGCTCCCAGACTCCCACTCCCAACCAGAAGAAAACAGGATAAGAAGCACACAGAACCAAAAGAGCTAAAGAAACCATGGCAAATGAGGCCCACATTTGGCATTCTGCCCCCACCAAAGTCCCTCACCCCCTGGGTTTGGTGGGGAGGGTCTTGTGGAATGCTTTTACCAATTTTGAGGTTTTGACATGGTCCTTCTGGACCCATTCATTGTGGCTGGGATCAAAATCCTGCCACTTATTGAAATAGTAAAGATGGCCACGTTTCATCTTAGAGCCTAAAACTTCCTCCACCACCTGGTGGGGTTACCCATCCACCATCAGGGGAGGAGGAGCAGGAAGGCAAGGTCTCCATCTCGAGGGTCCAGGATCCTTCTTCAGTAGACTGAAACAGAAAATGGGATGGATAAAACTTAAATTCTTTGGCAAGTCCGAATCCACATCCACTTTGTTAATAACTCCCACCACTTTGAACGGCCCCACATATTTCCAACCCAGCTTTTCCCTTGGTTGTAACCCCCTTAAGTTCTTGGTGGAAATGTACACTGAGTCTCCAGGGTTAATGTCCCACTCAAGTGCCTGGCCTTTATCCGCCTGGGCTTTATAATCCTCTTTTGTCTTGGCTAAAGTCTGCTGAATAAGAGTCCACTGTTGGGCCAACTCCAACCACCAGTCTTGTAAATCTTTATGTCCAGTGGGCTCCATTACAATTGTAGGAAGGGGAGCCCCCTCGTACCCATGCACCACTTTGAAGGGGGTGGCCTCCGTGGAACTATGAACTGAGTTGTTGTAACTATATTCTGCACAGGGGAGCAAGTCTAGCCAGTTGTTCTGTTGATACTTAATGAAACATCACAAGAATTGCTCCAACACTTGATTGGTCCACTCACTTTGACCATCTGTCTCTAGGCGGTAAGCACTACTGAGTCCTTACTCAACCCCCCAATTTTTTAACAACTCCCTCCAAAAGTCAGCAATGAACTGGGACCCCTAGTCTGAGATTATTTTCCTGGGCACAGAGGGCAGTCTTACAATGTGATGCATAAACAACTGTGTCAGCTTTTTATGGAGGGCAATTGTTTACAGGGGACAAAATGGGCCTGCTTTGAGAAGAGATTGACCACCACCCAAATAATTGTCCTTCCTTTGCTAGGTGGTAGGTCCATTATAAAGTCCATAAAAATGACCAACCAGGGCCTCTCAGGGGTTTTGAGAGGCTGCAACAATCCAGGGGTTTTTTCCAGCCCTCCGCTTCCCCATCAAGCAAACTTAGCAAGAAGTTACGTATTGAGAGATAGCCCGCATACATGGCCACCAGAATTGTAGAGTCTTTAAATATCCACAACGGCCAGGCAGTTTATTGTCATGTGCCATTTGCAAAATGGCCCCCCGCAGGGAATGCAGCACGAACAGCCTGTGTTTGCAATACCAACACCAATTCTCCCTCTGCGTGACAGTACTCTTCTTTTCAGCTTCAGTAAAAGCCGCCTTCAATTTTCCCACCCACGGCTCAGGACTGAGGCCCAGCTATACATGAGCACTGCCCCTCCAAGCTGGGTGGGTGTGAACATAGAGTCAATTACTTCCTCCCTCTGACTGCTATGTTGGGGGAAGTGCAAGAGGGCATCAGCAAGAAAGCTGGACTTCCCCTGAAGGTGCTTGAGTGTGAACTGAAACTTATAAAAGAATTCCACCCAGTGCAACTGCTTGGCATTGAGGCATCAGGGGGTGCGTAACGTCTCCAGATTATTATGTTCAGTGCAAGCCTTGAATGGTACTCGGGTCCCCTCTAACCAATGTCTCCAAGTGGTAAGGACCAGTTTAATGGCAGTGGCTTCTTTTTCCCAGATTGCTCAGTTTCTCTCTGTCTCTGAGATTGTTTTTGACACATAGGCAAGGGGGTGCAGTATCCTGTCCTCCCCCCTTTGCAGAATCCCCCCATCACCACATCTGAGGTATCCACCTGCACCACAAAGGCTTTGTTTTCATCCTGATGACTTAAAATTGATTCTGAGGTGAATAAAGCCTGCAGCCGGTCAAAAGCCTGTTTGCACTCCAAGGTCCACTGCAATTTACAGACGAGCTTTTTGTGCTCCGGACCCTTCCCTTTTGTTTTCAACAAGTCAGTGAGGGGTAGGGCAGCCTAGGAAAATTTGGGATGAAAGGGCTGTAGAAATAGGCCAACCCTAAGAAATCTTGTAATTGTTTCCTTGTTTGAGGGGGGTCCCACCCTAACACATCCTTGATTTTATGGGGGTCTGTGCCTAGTCTTTTTCAAGAAATCTAGTACCCCAGGAAGTCCAATTCTTCCTTATGGAACTCACATTTAGACAGCTTCACAAACAACTGGTTCTGGTAGAGGGATTTCAGCACATCTCTCACCAGCCCCACATGCGAGCTCTTATCAGGAGTATAAATCAAGGTATCATCTAGATAAACCAGGACCCTCTTGAATAGATGCTTATGCAGCACTTCATTGATCAAATTAATGAACACTCCAGGGTCCCCCAAGAGCCCAAAGGGCATGACCAAATAATTGAAATGGCTGAGGGGGGTATTAAAAGCAGTCTTATGTTCATCCCCCTCTTGGATGCATACCCAAAAGTAAGCATCTTTCAAGTCCAACTTAGTGAAAATTCGGCCCTGAGTGGCCTCTGCCAATAAGTCTTTTATTAAGGGGAGGGGATATGCGTTGGACATTGACACGGCATTCAGACTCCACAACTGGTGCAGTCTTAACCCTCCATCCTTTTTCTTGTGAAAGAGCACTGGAGTGGCAAAAGGTGAAGCCACCAGCCGAATGAACCCCTGGGCCAAATTCTTATTGATAAACTTCCATAGTTCCTCCTTTTCAGCCGGACTCATAGAATATAGTTTCCCCTTGGGCATTTTGTGCCCAGGCAAGAGTTCAATGGCACAGTCAGTGTTCCAGTGATGGGGAAATTCATCTGCCTCTCCCTCTTCAAACACCTTGGCCAAGTCTTTATATTCAGGAGGGATTTGAAATAGCTCCGCCTTGGCCAGGCACACCCCCTCCAGCAGCAGTTGTGGCTCCCCCCCATTCCAGGTTCCATCTATGCTCTTTAAAGTAGGGGCCCAGAAACCACACTCCATTGAGTGAAGGGATCTTGCGCTTGGAGCCAGGGGCTTCCCAACACTATCGGGAACTTAGTCGAGGGGTTTACAATGAAAGAATTCCCAATGGGAGTAAATATCTTCCATTCATCAGAATGATTTACTAGGTTTCTCAACAAAGGCTTGAGATATAATGATCGAACATCATGATAGAAGATGCAGTGTAGAAGGATATGATCCAGACTCTTGATTTCATTAACACCACAAGGACATAATCTATCCACACAAGGAGTCTTGGCCAAAGGCCTAACATAAAAGCTCTTTTTAAATGGCCTATTAAAATGGCCTGACATAAAAGCTCTTTGATAATGAGGAGTGGTTAAACAGAAAAAATATTCTGCTATAGACCCTTGGGAAGGAACCCTTACCTTCAAGGAAGAGTATCTACCTGAAGCCAGGGTAATCAGCTATTGGCATTCTATGTTGAGGGGTCTTTGTTTCATTAAGCTAAAGGCTGAGCTTTCTGGCAAATGAAGTTCTCCAAAACGAACTCCTATATGCATGATCTTACTCTCTATATGGGAAACCCATGCCAAGGATGAGAACTCGGTAAGCATTTGTGAAATAAAAGGATTGGAATTAGCTCTAAAATATATGCTGAGCAAAACTTTAGATGTCATAATACAAGCTTTCATTTCCAAAAGACTCTGATGGGTCTCCAAACAGATGGCTGCATAGGACACGCATGGGGGAAGGCCTAATATTTTCCATAGAAATTTAGATTGGACTTTTTCTATATCTTTATTAATAGCTGAAATCCAGATTGGAACCCCCATACGTCAGTTTAGCACTGATCTTATGATTGAAAACCCTCAAGGCTGTGGGCACATACTGATTGCCCTTAGTATAGTGAAAACGAGAAACTGCAAACATGTTACTATTGGCAGATTTGGTCATTTCCTTTTTATGTACTGCCCATCTAAGGCTACGATGAAAGTGTACTCCCAGGTATTTAAAGCTTGGAACTTGCTCAATCAGGTTACCTCTTACCTTCCATTTATTAGGCCTCCACATCTTCCCAAAGGCAATGATTTTAGATTTCCCAAAATGTAAAATTAATTTATTAACATCACAATATTCAAGAAAGTGGTCTAAGAGTCTTTTCATTCCCACCTGAGTCAGGGAAAGAAGTACCGCATCATCTGCATAGTGAAGCAATGAGAGATGGATCATCCCTAATTTGGGACTATGGCCATCAGTGGTTTCCAAATAACAGTCTAGATCATTCACAAAAAGATTAAATAATAGAGGGACCTTGTTTTACTCCAACATTTATTGGTATCTTAGGGGTTAAGTTGCCCTTGTTGGAGCATCTCACCTGACAAGTAGTGTTGAGGTGGAGCTTTCTAATCAGGAAAAGCAACCTCTCATCAATACCCAGGTCCCTTTGGTTTTTCCATAAAAGGTCTCTAGGGACAGAGTCGAAGGCTCCCATCAAGTCGAGAAAGGCTGCAAATAACTTAAAGCGCCTCTCTTTGCTGTACCTGATCACCCTGAATCGATAAGGGCACGCACCCAAATGTGGGTATGAAGGGAGGGATTGGCCACAGTCATGTAAAAAGGAGGGAAGTGGATCTCACCGATTCTGGCGTGGGAGAATTTCGGACCTGCTGTTTAGCGCCCTTCACAGCAAGTCCCGGCCTATTCCCGCCAGCTATTGAAGCTCCTCCTCACTGGACAAGATGCTCTCCAACTCCTCTCTCCCTCCCGACTGGAGAGGTTTGAGTGGCTTGGAGTGACTCCCAAGTGGCTTGATCCTCTTCTCTGGTCCTTTGCGCTCTTCCTTCTTGGCTCCTCCGGGGCTCTTCTCCCATGGGCAGTTGATGGCAAAAAGTCCAGGGGCCCACATTTCAGGCACAGACCTTGCCGCATTCTTTGCTCTCAGTCACTCCTGGACCCCTGGAACCAGCCCCGTTGTGCATCCGCTTCTCCTCCTGGTGCCTTGGCCACTGGCTTTGGGTGGTACATCTTCAGCAGGCTGCAATGGTTCTCTGCCTTACAGGCCACTAACTGCTAGGTTAGGGGGTTATCTTGGGGCAGAACTTTGTCCAAGATGGAATGGTTCAAACCCTCTCTGTAGAACTCAATGAGCACCTCTTCCAGCCAACCCTGCAGCTTGACCGCATACGTCTTGAATTTGTCTGAGAACTGCAAGACAGAGCTGTTCCACCAGGCTTTTGGTTGAGGCAGCGGGGGTCCACATATGACCTCCCCAAGGTTGCTGTCTCCTACCTATTGGCCACCCATCTGCCAGCAACTGGCCATATCTATCAGTACTAATGGGTCGGAATTTGCACCAGCAGCTATAACTACTGATTTTAAATGCTTATAATGTAATGTTTTATTGTGTTTTAAACCTTGCTGTATTGTTTGAGATGATGTGACCTGCCCTGAGCCCACTCATGGGATGGGCAGGATACAAATACAATAAATAAACAAATAAACAAATAAATAAATAAACTGCTGGACGGACTGGCTGCCTTTCTTCAGCCCTCAGAGGCAGGTTCTGGCTTGCTCCAGTGGGTCCTCGTATTGTCGGCGGAGGGCCTGCATGAACACGTCTACATCCCTGAGTTCCAGGCCCCCCTCATTGTACAGACCAATGAACCAGTCGCCCACCCAGTCTCATAGCCTTGACCCGAGGTAATCCAATGGTGTTCATCTGAGGCAAAAGTGGTTTTATTGCATTGACCGGTTGCCATATTCCTTCATGTTGACAATAGATGTATTGAAACTCCAACTGCATGGATTGTGATGGAGTACTCTTCTCAAATTGGCACAGAGAGTACTCCATCTTTCTCTGTTATACCTCTGAGGATGCCAGTCACAGCTGCTGGCAAAACGTCAGGTTCTACAATGCCAAGACCACGGCCATACAGCCAGGAAATCTACAACAACCCTTATTAAATGGTTTCAGTTGCCTTCCTTGGAGTGGTGTTTCTATGTATCATTTGTGAGGGGGGGGGCTTGGAAACCATTTTGTGATAATATTACATGTTTGATGTTGGATTAAAGGTTTTAAAACACCACCATAAACCATTTTAATAGCCACTTGTTAAACCTCTGTTTCATCATTTTCATTGACACCTTCTAAAAACCATCTAACATGGGTGTGGTCATCCCTTCATTCTATGGCATTGAATTCCAGGAGTATTGTATACTCAGAATATACTTTTAATCAGTTGCAATACATCACTCTAGATTTGGACAGCCCATGATGTACCTTTGGAAGAGGAAATGATTATGGCTATTATGCAGGCTGCCAGTGGCTCATAGGACTAGACTTGATAAGGATGCAAAATAGGCAGCACTAGAATATAAACTTTTATTTAAATTTAAGTTGGGATATTGCACAACGCAGGTAAGACTGTATGGGGAAGATCTCCAGCCCGCCAATGGCAAGTCTCTTTTAGGGACTCTTTTGGGGAACCAAAGATTCCGGAGCAGGCAGCACGTCTTGAAGATAAACACTAGAATATTTTTAAAAATGGTATTTAGCAGTAATTCTTGTTTTCCTTTAATCATAAAAGTTAAATAATAAAATTATACATTAGAAGTGTAAAGAAATAAATTGACAAATAATAATTAATAGCAATTGAAAAAATTAATTCGGGGTTAAGGGCGGTAAGAAAACAAAAGATGAATGAATTATATAATGATATATTTTCGAAACGTACAATTAAGATTGTGGGAACGTTCCCAAGTGGATTATAAAGATAGGACAATAGATACATTAGAAATTAATCCAATTTGGGCATATTGTAGGTTATCCTTGATAAATTAATTTAAATGTTATTCCTTCCTTTGTTATGATGTTTTACATAAACTTTTATTATGGGACTTAAAAGCAAAATAATTTTTTTAAAAAAGAAGTCATAGGGCTTATAATCAGGATGACTTAATGTCAGTTAATTACTCATTAATGAATTTTCCCCCCCACACACCATTGGCCTCAGAGTCATAGATTACCAAAAGGTGGATTTCCCCTCTTCAGTTTCCCTGTATACTTATTCTAAAATGCAGAAGTAGCTGTGAGTGCACCAAGAGCTGACCAGAGGTTAATTAAGCTGAAGAAAAAGTGAGACCTTATTATGTGCGGTAGGATGAGATCTTGTTCATTACATAGCACCATTAAAGCTGTTTGAAACTGGTGCTCAACTGCTGGACACAATTCAACAGAAAGTATTTGTGATTAAATCTCACTGAAAACAACAGCAAAAAATATAGCTGACTAATAGTAATACTGTGGGCAGCTGTTTAGGCCTGAGGACACTTCTGGACCTTGCTAGTAGACCTAATGTTTAGGATATACACCGGGGGTGGCCAAATTTGCTTAACGTAAGAATAAACATCAGAACAAATATTACACAATTGTTATTTTATTGGAAAATATGCAACTTTGCTTCAGTAACATTAAATGAGACTGCAAAAAATAAAAACAAAAGGGGTAAAAACATACTGAGAATGAGATTTATTTGTTTGCTAATTATATTTATTTGTCTAAGAGAGAGAGAGAGAAAGATAGAGGGGTGGAAAAAAGACTTAAAGAGATGGAAAGAAAGAGAGAAACAGCGAGAGGGAAGGAAGGAAGGAAGGAAGGAAGGAAGGAAGGAAGGAAGGAAGGAAAACAAATAAATGGGGATGGAGGAAGGAAGGGAGAGATGGAAAGACAGCAACTTTAACTTTAAATATATTCTCCAATCCCAACCCCTCATGCCAGGTGGCTTGGCTTGGAGAAGGGATTTAAAGAGACAAATGCCTTTTCCAAGCTAGCCAGTGGGGCCATGGGGTGGGGGCTTGGAGAATGCCTTTAACTGTAAATGAGTTCTCCAAGCCCCCTGCCCCCACTGCCACAGTGGCTTGGCTTAGACAAGGGATCATCATCATAATCTATTTTTAATAGCCACAGTGTAGCGGTGTGGAAGGGCTTGGAGAACCCATTTAACTTTAGATGGGGAGGGAGGGGAGAAAGAGAGAGAAAGAAAAGTGGAAAGAAAGTGGAAAGAAAGCAAATAGATGGGGGAGGGGGAGGGACAGGTAGAAAGAAAGCAACTTTAACTTTAAATGCGTCCTCCAAGCCCCCCCCCCACAGGCTGACTTGGCTTGGAGAAAGGATTTAAAGAGACAGAGCTTTAAGAATGCATTTAAAGTTAAAGTCGCTTTCTTTCTCTTCTCCTCCCCCCAAGCCTACGCAGGGAGGGGACCACTGGCTGGGGAAGGGAAGACCAGTCAATGAGGTGGACCTCCTGATGGCACCTGGTATTTTTGGCCACTGTGTGATGGAGTGTTGGACTAGATGGGCCATTGGCCTGATCCAACATTGCCTTCTCTTATGTTCTTATGCTTCCCCAGCTGCCCTGCCAGAAGCCGCACAATATGTGTGAAAGAGCCGCAGTTTGGCCATCCCTGATATACACAGATACACAATTCTCATTCCTTGCACCTATGCTTTATACTTGAGAACAGGGTGAGGTGACTTCACACAGGAAGGGATATAATGGGCTTTCTAGCAACATAGACTCAAATAAAAGGAGTGGTGTCCAAAGCATCAGGGACAACACTGCCCCTTGAGGCACTCCACAATCCAGTGGGTGCCTCTGGGTCAGTTGATCCCTCAGTGCCACCCTTTGTTCCCGATTTTGGAGAAAGGAGGCAAGTCACTGTAAGGCCAGCCTCTGAACCCCAGTGTCGGAGAGGTGGTGGGCCAGTAGCTGATGGTGAACTGTATTGAATGCTGCCAACAATTCTAACAGCAACAACACCGCCAATCCACCCCGATCCAGATGCCTCCTGAGGTCATCTGTGAGGGCGACCAGTGCCGTCTCCATCCCGTGACCCAGGAGAAAGCCGGACTGGAAGGGGTCTAAAATGGAAGCATCATCCAAGAAGCCCTGTAGCTGCACGGCCACAGCCCTTTCTATTATCTTGCCCAAATAGGGCAATTTGGAGAGCGGCCGGTAGTTTGCCAATTTGTTCGGGTCCAAAGATGGCTTTTTCAAGAGAGGACAGACCACTGCCTCCTTAAGAGCTCCAGGGAACAGCCCCTCCAAAAGGGGCTTGTTGACAATCTCCCATAGGGCCCCTTGGAACCCCTCATGGCCAACTTTAATTAGCCACGAAGGGCACGGATCAAGGAAGCAAGTAGTAGGGCATACAGCTAGGAGCAACTTGTCAACGTCCTCTAGGCTGAGTGGGCTGAAGTGATCCATTACCAGACTTAATTGCAAGAGTTTCTCTGACAGAAAGTTCCTGGGGCAAGGTGCTTGTATAATACATCGGTGAATATTATGGATTTTTGATACCTACTAGTTGAAAAGACAGACCAAGAGTCGCTGTTTTCATTCATTCTCGGAAGAAGAACAGTATAGAAACGATAGAGCATTCCGGAGATCATCGTCAACACATCATTTATTGTCTTGTATATTTATATAATTTTCTGCATGCATTTTTGTACAATTTTGTGATTATTATTGAAATATTATCTAGCGCAGTTACCCCACAGTTTCTTTCTTCTTTTTGCGGTCTGACCATGGTACTGCCAAAGCAGTACTCCAGTCCACTGTAACTGCTGCAGCGAAGATCAGATCAAGCATGTGCTCGACCTGGTGAGTGGGAGTCATTACAAGTTGGGAGAGTCCCAGTGCCGCCATGGATGACACCACGTCCTCTGCCTGAGTAGAGGCCACATCATCAGCATGGATATTGAAATCACCCAGGACTATCAGGCTATTGGCTGGTGCATCGGGCAGTCGGTACACCAGTCAAATCACCACACTCTCCCCGGCTTCCTGCACTAAGCTGACACACTCTATGCCTGCGATCCTCGGTGACGGAAGCACTCTGAAGGAATAAGCCTCCCAAATGAATAGTGCCACTCCTCTCCCCCGCCCCCTAGTCTGTGATTGGTGAAGGACTGAGAACCCGGGAGGAGCCAACTGGGAGAGAGCCAGTTATGGGTCCCTGAACACAGGTCCCAAAAACCTGAGGAACTACCTTTCCCCACATGTTCCCCAGAGAGCACTGCGTTCAGTGGCCCAGAATCGACTGGCCCAACTGAGTCTCAAGGAGGCCAGGCTGGTGACAACCAAGGTGCAGGCCTTCTCGGTTGTAGCTCCATCCTGGTGGAATGAGCTCCCAGAGGAGATCAGGGCCCTAGGGAACCTCTTACAGTTCCGCAGGGCCTGTAAAACAGAGATCTTCCACCAGGCTTTTGGAGCTGCCGCCACCCCTAACAACCAGGATAAGAAGCCCTGTGGCCTCTGGAATTTTTATCAGCAGCCTGTGCCAGCCACCTGAAACATATCTGAAAGACATCTCCAGAAAACCTGTGAGCCGGCTATGGGAAGAGAGAGCTGATGGTAGCCTCACGAACTCAATAACAGCAAAATGTGCACTTATTATGAAATTGTGAATTGGTTTTAATACTGTTTTAAATGGTTTGTTGTACTATTTTAAATGTTTTTTGGTGATTTTATGTAAGCTGCCCTGAGCCAGCCTTGGCTGGGAAGGCGGGGTACAAATTTGAAGAATAAATAAATAAATAAAATAAATAAATAAAATAAGCTGTGGAGAATAAACTGCTCTTAACTGTATCTCAGTTTAACATAAGAACATAAGAGACGCCAATGTTGGATCAGGCCAAAGGCCCATCCAGTCCAACACTCTGTATCACACCGTGGCCAGAAATACCAGGTGCCATCAGGAGGTCCACCAGTGGGGCCAGGACATTAGAAGCCCTCCCACTGTTGACCCCCCCTCAAGCACCAAGAAGACAGAGCATCACTTGCCCCAGAGCCCCTATCTATACCTTGTGGCTAATAGCCACTGATGGACCTCTGCTTATTGTCCAAGTTTATTCTTGGACAATAATTCCTTTTGAATGGATTTTATTCTTTACATGGCAATTTGGCAGGTAATTTCCCAAAATGGGGTGGGAAAAATAAAACATGAAACAAAGTGATGAATAAGGAAGCAGGAGTTGTTTTTTTGGGGGGGGTTTGTATACACAGACGACAGAGTATGCATGTGTTTATCTGGATTTTTTTTAAAAAATCTCATTTCAGTTCCAGAAACACTGTAGTGTTCATAACAGCATGATAGAGCCTGATAAGCAGCTTGTTATCTGAGGTAATATTTAGCCATGTTTTTTGCTTTGTTTAGTACATTGCATTGGACAAGGCTAGTTGCTATGGCAGCATTCTGTGACCATGAGGGCTTCCAGCTAGTTTGTCAATAAGGCATGGGATTGTGAATTTTGGCTGGACAACATCAGCTCATCTTGCTAGTAGAGTTCATTTAATGTATTTTGCATACAGCTTGGCATGATAACTTGAAAGGTAGTCTCCCATCCTCCTCATCTGCCACAATGTGCCTACTGAGATCCGTGTGGCTTTTTTGGTTTCTGTTTTTTTAAAATTATGTGTGTGTGTGCACCTAGAAGTCATGGCAGCCTTAAGTGACTGGAGGATATTCAGAAAGGGGGCTGAATAAAGCCTGCCCCCACCTCCTACCTCTGGTATTTCAAGGAGGTCTCCCATCCAAGTACTTGCCAGAGTCAACTCTGCTTAGCTTCCAACAGTGCCGGATTTACGCATAAGCTAAATAAGCTACAGTTTAGGGCCTCGCAATCTGCTGGGGCCTTGAATAAAAACACAATTTAAAAAATGATTTCAAATATTAAAAAGGCGTATATATTTTAAATTTTTCTGAGACCAGCTGATGTAATTTAAAACAGTAGGGGGCCTCTGGGTTTTGTATAGCTTAGGGCCTCAGCAAGTCTAAATCCGGCCCTGGCTTCCAAGATCTGATAATATAAATATTGGTGTCAAATATTATGAAAAACAGGTTTCACACAAACAATATATCAAAGTGCAGGTTTATATTCTGTTCAAATATGCAGACAGCACCTTGTCAGTTTGATCTATCTTCAACATACATCTATCATACTAACCTGGAGGTTGGCAACATTAGTTCCTCTGGAGGAAATGACTGCTTTGAAAGGTGGAGTCTATGGTATTATATCTGTTTGAAGTCCCTTCCCACCTCAATCCCCACCCCCCCAGGCTCCACCCCTCAAATTTCCTGGAATTTTCCAACCTGGAGTTGGCATCCCTATCTCCTTCCCACCCAACAGCCAACTTACCCTTATCTACCTCTCTGTCTTCACCTAGTCAGCTTCCACCACAAGATGGGGATCTGAACCTGGGTCTTGCAGACTCTACTTTGAAGCTCTAACTGTTACATCACACTGGCTTTTATAGGATGGCTGCTGATGAACAGTAGCAAGCAGCTAGGCCTATGTGAGTCATGCAAATCAGGTGGTATCAAGTCACCCAGAGGGTGCTGCCTTGGGATGCCAGCCTCCAGGAGGGATCTGGGGATCCCCTGGAATTAGTGCTCATCTGCAGACTACAGAGATAACTTCCATGGAGAAAATGGATGCTTTGGAGGGTGGATTCTGTGGCATTGTACCTCACTATGGTCCCTGTGCTCCCTAGAGTCTACCCTCAAATCTCCAGGAGTTTCCCAGCTTGGATCTGGCAACCTTACCCCCCATCCCCTCCTGGTGGCTGGGGGGGGGGCACCTGGCAACCCTAGACTGCTGCCAGGCCTAGGGTTGCCTACCTCTAAGTGAGGCCCTGAGACACCCCCCCCCCCAAATTACAGCTGAACTCAAGACAGCAGAGATCTTTCTCCCTGCAGAAAATGGCTGCTTTGAAGGGTGGACTTTGTGGCATTATACCCAGCTGAGGCTTCTTCCTTCCCCAAGCCCAGCCCTCCTTACAACTTCAAAACCTCTAGGAATTCCCCAGCCTGGCACTGGAAACCCTTGTCAGGCCTGGCCCCAAGGCTCCCTCCCTCAAATGCCAAAATAGGCCAGGAAAGGGCCCTTCCCCCACCCTTTTACTGACAGAGCCAGTTAGAAGCCTCCCCCCGCTCGAACGTTCTAATCTCTCACCATTGGTGCCTGGAGTTAGATCCCTGCAGAGGCCATTTCAAAAGGTATTAGGGGAATTCAACTGTTCCTGAAGGGATTTCTTTACTTTTTGGGTTTTTCTGCAGACCCAGGAAATTTCCTGACTATGTAGGAAAAGCTGTTGGGGGAGAGTGAGCCCTCTGTTGGCAGAAATAAGTATCCGCACAAAAAGCCCCTCTGGGAATTAGAATATAGAAAAGCTGAATAAAACCCATATGAATTCAGAGCTCTCTGCATACCCTTCCTGAATGGAGGTCCACATTCTACCATCATAGAATCAGAATAATAGAATCACAAGAAGCGGGGACCCGCGGTATTCACGGGAGGGAGGAGCTCCATGTAGATGAGGAAGCCGCCACAGGTAGCCTGCTCCCCTGCTCCCCTGCCCCTGCCTGGCTGCGAGTCCCAGCTGCCAGGCCCACCAAACCTTCTCTCCTCCCCCCCCAGCCCCAGTGGTGAGGCCCGCATGGCTCCCACCCACCGGGCCAAACCTTCTTTCCCCCTCGGCAGCGACAGCGAGGCCCAGGGCACCAAGGCTTTTCCCTCCCCCCTGCGGCACTGGTGGCGAGGCCTGAGAAGCTCACAGCTGCCGGCCCACCAAGCCTTCTCCCTCCCCCCCCCAGCACTGGCAGCAGCAGCAGGGCAGTTCCCAGGGTGTTCTCTGCGCATGCACAGGAAATGGTCTTACTTTTGAGGGGATTTAAGTATCTCCCGTCTAGTTTTTTAGAAGTTTCAGTTTTTTCTGCACACCTGGGGATTGCCCCAAGTGTGCAGGAAAACCTCTCTGCCCCCAAGTGCCCCTGATGTGCAGATTTAGACATCCGCACACACTGGGGACCCTTTGCACCCCCCGTCCCCGGCACCCATGGTGAGGCCCACGCCCCTCCAAGCCTTCTCCCTCCTCCCCCCCCAGCACCAGCAGTGAGGCCTGAACTCGGCCCGCCAAGCTTTCTCCCTCCCCCTTCTCTAGCGGTGGTTGTGGCGGCAGCAGTGGCGAGGCCCGG